>NW_026652298.1:21634939-21673906 GCF_009828535.3 Hylobates moloch | reverse complement strand
GAGCCAGGTGCGGGACACAATCTCCTAGTGTGCCGTTTTCCAGGCCCGTTGGAAAAGCGCAGTATTGGGGTGGGACTGACCCGATATTCCAGGTGCCGTCTGTTTCCCCTTTCTTTGACTAGGAAAGGGAACTCCCTGACCCCTTGCGCTTCCCGAGTGAGGTAATGCCTCGCCCTGCTTCAGCTCGCGCACAGTGCGCTTCACCGACTGTCCTGCACCCACTGTTAGGCACTCCCTAGTGAGATGAAACCGGTACCTCAAGCAGAAATGCAGAAATCATCCGTCTTCTGTGTCGCTGGGGCTGGGAGCTGGAGACCGGAGCTGTTCCTATTCGGCCATCTTGGCTCCACCCTCTGCTTAAAATTCTTCATGGTCCAGATCCTATTTCTTAATCACATTTAGTGCCATTTACTTGAGCCAAGTGGACCCTTTTTTTCTTATTTTTGGTATTGACCCATTTCATTTCATCTACCTTCTTTTCTTCTGTTTCCTTCAAATCCTTTGCTGTTTTTCCCCATCCTACCTGCCTAGAATATGAAGGAGTCCCACTCTGGACTGTGACAGCAACAGAAGCAGATCTTAGCCCTTCAACTGATGATTCTCCCCTTCGACAAAATGCCGACCCCTTACAGCATCTGCAGAGAATGGGGCCGTAACTCCTGCATGAGACATAGATGTCAGCTCCTTGCGGAGCTAGTTCTGGGGCACCGGCTTGGATGAGCTTGCCAGTTGTTACCCACCCAAGACATTTCTCCAACCATCATTTTCAGCTTATAAACTAATGATAAGTGTGATTCTTGATGCCCTGAACGGTCAATAAAACATTACAAAGGATGGGTACAAAAAAAATAGAAAGAATGAATAAGACCTACTATTTGATAGCACAATCGAGTGACTATACTCAATAATAACCTAATCTGTACATTTTAAAATAACTTAAAGAGTGTAATTGGATTGTTCGTAAACTCAACAGATATATACTTGAGGGGATGGATACTCCATTCCCCATGATGTGCTTATTTCATACTGCATGCCTGTACCAAAACATCTCACGTACCCTACAAATATATACACTTCCTATGTACCACAACAACTTTAAAAAAATGGAAAACAATAAATGCATAAAACACTTCTAAAAGGAGAAAGAAAACACCACCACAAAGGGAACTTACTCTGTTCTGCCCTGTCCAATACAATAAAATTAGATAATTAAAAATCCAATTCCTCAGTCACATGTCACATGCTCAATAGATGTAGGTGGCCACAGGCTACTACACTGGATGGAATAGCTAGAGAACGTGTCCATCAGCACAGAGGGCGCCACTGGAACAGCACTTGTGTCATTGATGAGGCCACATCCACACCACACAATTCTGAATAATACAAGTCAGTAAAGACTTACACATCTATTTATCAGCATTTATCATGTGTTTATCCCACACCATTTATCAGCATTTCCTCAGAGACTGGGCAGAATAAAGCACTTATAAAATAACAAAAGAGGCCAGATGTGGTGGCTCACGACTGTAATTCCAGCACTTTAGGAGGCCGAGGCTGGCAGATCACTTGAGGTCAGGAGTTTGAAGGTGAAACCCCGACTCTACTAAAAATACAAAAATTATCTGGGCATGTTGGTGCGTGCCTGTAATCCCAGCTACTCGGCAGGCTGAGGCAGGGGAATTGCTTGAACCCAGGAGGCAGAAGTTGCAGTGAGCCAAGATGGCACCACTGCATGCCAGCCTGGCTAACAGAGCAAAACTCCATCTCAAAAAATAAAAAATAACAGATAACAAATAACAAAAGAGTGTTGAAGTGGCCTCCAGGGAGAGCCATTTCCTATTCCAGACTGTGTCTGACCATCTGACTATTGCTCACAGCTTGCTGTCCCCCTTCTCTGTCTCAGGTTCTTTGAAAATCTGTTATAATTTCCTTTGCAAAAACTCAGGGGACTTTATTAATTCAAAAAGTTTAAATGAACCAAAAAGAAAATGCTAGCACAACAAACACTCATCATGGTCCTTTTCATAAATCACTGGACTAAAGTTGTGCTCATTTATCTTTCTCAAATCCTTCACAGACTTAATGATGTTACTGACAAAACACTCAGACGAGGTCAAACTACTACAATTTCCATAGCATATGCTTCTTGCTCACAAGTTTACAAGTTTGAAACTAGAGTGAGTTTTTAAAACCTGAAATTAAGATCATCTCAATGTTTAATACTTTTAGTAGCCTACCTCCCTCCCCCAGAAATTCATCTTAGTAAACATTCTTCAAAGCTAACATTCCCAAGAGCATGATGCAATTTGTAGCTGAGACATCCTGTGTGCGTAACAGCTGTGGCCCTGACATCAATGGCCCACGACAGCCATCTATACAGAGATGTTTGCTTTCTTTTTGCCTTCCTCTTCCCCTCTTCTGTAAGTAAATCATTACTCTTACCTTAAATAGCAAAAATATTAAGGACGTGTATATTGCTTAGTGTGGGTCTAAATTTCTGTTCCAATTTCAGTAGGGCCGTGTGCAGCAAGATCCTGGAAACCACCTCTGGCATGTGGCCAAGCTACTAGCAACACCATCAGCCAACACCATGGGTGCTTCCTCCTTGCTCTGCTCTACACAGCATGATTTCCGAATGGTTGTAACTGTTCTGTCGTGTATCGGCACAGCATACCAACCACACTCCCCTGGCCTCCAGGGAGCCCCATGCACGTGTGGGCTCATGGTGACCCCGTGGGTCATCCACCTTCTCCATTAATCTCACTCTGAGCATTGATTTAATTTTTCCTGATTTCACATCAGCTTGAGCCCTCAGTCACCACCATCAGCCACACCTCACCCCTTGCAACTTCTAAGACTGTCCTGCCCGTGTGTGCCTTCCAGGTGTGTGAGCTGCCTCAGCTTCACAGAACCAGAGGAAACCAACTGGAATGGTTCGTGCTCATCTGCCTCTCACTTGTCAGCCCCAGAGGTCTTCACAGACCATCCAGGTGCCCAAACTCAGCCTCTGCTGATAGCTCAGCCTGTATCTTCAAACACAACATTAGCTTCATTATGCTCTATTCACCTCCAAGTAACTCAGGAGATAGGGCTGGGGCCCAAATTAGCCTTGAAGAAATAGAGAGTACCTGGGAGGAGATTAAGGAAGGGGTCCTCAGGGAGTTATGAAACAGAATATTGTAATCAGATGAGAGTTCCCAGGTCAGAGGGAGGAAATACCTCTACCTTGCCAACGGTGGAGGAACACCTGGTTCTTCTGAAAGGACACTCACATCAGACTCAAATCCCAGAACAAACATCTGGTCTTTTCCTGAGCTCAGCAGGGTAGATCACATAGGCTCAGCTCCAAGGGGACCCCACTGGGCATCAAAATGGGATTTTGGTAAGCTTGGAGATTCTAGGGCCAGGTGGAATGAAGTCATGAATCTCGGTTCCACCATCTACTCTCCACCAGTGGTTCAACTCCTTCACCCGAACCTCAGACTGATAGTGCCTAATTCACAGGAATAACAAGGGAACATATGACAAGTCCAGAGCCAGCTTCTGGCTCAGAGTAAAACTGTTCAGGAAAAGCTTTGATTGCCTTGTTTTTTAGATTGTAAATGGAGTCTCAACCTCTAGAGTCATAGTATTACAAATGATCCTACAAATAAAATTTATCTGGATGCGTTTCAGGAAATAGATAAGGTTACCAGGAAGGAATATTTTATGTTAAAATTTACTTGCTTCTTGTCCACTCTAAACTTGGATCTGGGATGCCCCTATGAGAATAGGTAAAAGCGTTATTTCATACCCAAATCTAGGTTGTGCTGGTCTTCATGTTCATTGTGTTGAACCACCAGGCTTTTGACACACTGGAAAAGATAAAGTCAGGTGGATTTTTAAAAAATTACATATATGCTACACTAATGTTTATTTTTGTGAACTAGAAAAACAACCTTGGAAAGCATCAATGAAAACATGTTACAAGTATCATCACATGTAAACAGAAAACTAGTCTTATACTTAATATTATTTCACAGCTAAAAATGAGTAATGAATCTACCCCAAGCTGAAACACACCTGAAAGCTGTACACAGGTTATTTTATTCTCAGAGGACATCTCCCAGATTTACTTTTGTAATCACATTGTTGTCAAATATCTATAAACTTCAAACTTCAAGTGGAAATTTGTTTTGCAGAATGTATTCAATCATCTTGCATATACAACTACAACTCAGAAAGATAGCTAGGTTTGGTTATAAAGAATAGGGATTAAGAATTTGATAAAGGAAATGGGGCTGGGTACGGTGGCTCATGCCTGTAATCCCAGCACTTTGGGAGACCGAGGCGGGCAGATCACCTGAGGTCACGAGTTCGAGAACAGCTTGGCCAACATGGCAAAACCCAGTCTCTACTAAAAATACAAAAATTAGCCAGGTGTGGTGGTGGGCGCCTATAGTCCCAGCTACTCAGGAGGCTGAGGCAGAGAATCGCCTGAACCCACGAGGCAGAAGTTGCAGTGAGCCAAGATCGTGCCACTGTACTTCAGCCTGGGTGACAGAGAGAGGTTCCATCTCAAAAAAAAAAAAAAAAAGAAAAAGAAAACGGAATTTCACATTATTCTGAAAGCGACTTGGGGCACATCCTTTTTTTAGTGTTTTTTAAACATTTTTATTACCACTAAATCTTCATTTCTACTTCATGGGAAGACATGCAAAGAAGAAAGAAGCAGGGAGTCATTCATTACCTTTACATCTTCCTTTTCAGCTGCTGATCTGCTGGACACTGAATTCTTAATCTCTGCAAAAGAAATAATTATCAGGATCTGCTAATTGGAGCTTTTGTTAAGAAGAACAACAACAACTACTAGCTGACAAGTGTAAATGAGTTGCCCTGGAGCCTTCTGCACAGAGATAGGTTTTTAGATTAGGCCTCTTAAAAATCAGCTCTCCACAGAGCAGAGTGTCTAATAACCTGACTGTCCATACTCTGGTATTATCTGTGTGGACTAAGATGGAAACAAGCCCAGGAGCTCTCACAGGAAATCCTGAGGGGGAAAAAAATTATCATTAAATAAATAAATGCCCTTGATTCCAAAGGAAGGCTGCTTACTACCGAAAGTTCTTCAAAATAGCAGATTTTAAGGACGTGACTCGTACCCACCTGAGGAAATCCCACATGTCTATTTCCTCAAATACCACAGACTTCAGTACGTTTTAAAAGAGCATAATTCATTATATAAGAGGTCTGGCTTTTCCTTACACATCACTGAAGGTCAAGAACACCAGCATAGACCTCAGCTTCAACCTCAGCCCCGGGCACACCGGGTGTCCTCTTTCTGAATAAAGGGTTTCCTGGAAACAGTAGTGCTCAGGATGTACTGGGATGGAAAAAAAAAAAAAAAAAAAGGTTCACCCAAGGCAGCATTTTTATCTGTGGTTTAATTGATTGGTTCTGTTCCCAAATACTCAGTTGCCCGTAAACAAGAGCCACTATTGTCGAAATAACCACCAAGAACAGGTTTGGGCCTGGGGAAAATTAAAGCACTCGATATCCCTAGCAAGGACATATGACTGAAAGTCTCTACCCCAGATTTGCATTAACATGCAACATTGTGGGGGTCTCACTCCTTTTCTGGAAGCTCCACATCCCTTCCCCCACAGCCCTGCTTTATGCTGATCCTGGGGAAACGCCTGAAGTTTTCCAGCAGGTTCGTTACCTAGACCTTCCCTACTCTGCTTTGTCACTCCTGTTAATTTACCTAACACCCCAAATCTGCAGATGGATTTATTCAAGCTCTTCTCACTTCTGGGCAACAATGCTAGGAGTTATCATCCATGTTTATGCTTAGAAAATGTATAAGGTATTCATTTATATGGCTCTACATGACAAATCATAATAAAGATAACAAATTACAAGGATGGAGCTACAAGTAATAAGACCAGGATGGAGCAGAGAAACCAACAATCCTTGTCTTGTGTTTCTAAAAATCTGGACAACAATAACTTTGAATTTGCTTTGCAGAAAGCAAGTAATACCACATTTGCATGCCACAATAGTATATTGCTCTTGAATTTATAATGCATATTAGCTTCTATGATTAAACCAACAAGGAAATAACCAGCGAACAAAGTAATAACCCCAATTTTGTGTGGTCATGTCAACTGATCTCAGCAGGGAATGAGGACAAGATCATAATTGGACACCCAGCCCAGGCAGCTTCACAGCATCCCTGCCGGCCTTTAAATGCACATCTCACAGAAGGCCTCCAGGTGGCAGCAGAGTAACATCGGCATGAACGGCATTGCCAGAGGTAGGAATGTCAAAATGAGCTAACTTCACCCTTCAAGGACCTGCTTTCAAGTACCAAAGTCCAAAACACATAGTTAAAATTAACATTTTTGTCCCACTACATAAATGCAGAAAAGATGTGAAGCACCTACCATGGTATTTGGCACATTATAAGTGTACAGTAGGGATTTGGTTTGGTTTTGAAACTCATATACTCAAACCCTAAAAATTGGGATAAGTAGGAAAGAAACCACAAAGGCGTTTAAAAAAAAAAAAAAGAAAGAAAGAAAAGAAGGATAACGTGGACCAGAGTTTCAATAGACACATCTGCACAGACATCAAGAGTCACACCCTTTCACTTTGCCTGTTTTAGGACATTCATTCCTTTAAAGTCATCTCAGCTGTAAACTCTTAAATGATCATTGTATTGCATTTCTAAAGAATTCTGTACATATAGCATTTATTCAGAAGAACAGTACACATTTTATCCAGATTGCTAATGGAAAAGGCAACCTCATCTGTTAATGAAGTTTGCAGTAACAGAGGATGTGTTCACACCTGGTAGTGCATTTAGGTTCCAGCTTCCTTTCCCTTCTCAAAAGGCCAGTGAACTAGTTTTTATAGATTGCCATGCCTACGCTTTTCCGTAGTCCAGTGCAATTTTTTTCACTTCAAAACAAGTACCACAAACTATATTAAAATATGTCATTAAAAATTGTACCTCATCACTTAAAAAATAACTTCCAAATGTAGAAAGTCTTTATCCAAAAATCATTTAAAAATATTTGTGATACTGTGCTGATTCAAGATAATAATGTATCTTTAATTAACCTAGAACCAAACAGAACTATATCTTAGAGCTTTCAAAGAATTTGGGATTCATTCTACTGTATTAATTAAATTGCTCTAGGAGAGTTTCTGTTAAATTAGTAGGATCCTTTTACACTAACCCACTGTACCACCAATTACACAGTGCAATCAAACCACTCATTGCTATAGCAACCTTTAGCAGATAATGGTATCAGTAACTCTACCTATTCTGTCTTAAAGGCCTATTAATCTTGCCCTCAAGCCCACCCAGGAGTAAGGATTACTCCTCCAAATCAGACTTGCCAAACTTGATAAACATGGTTTTTTTTTTATTGCCAAACTATAATGGAACAAGAGATAATCTCTAAGACTTGTGTTTACTAGTTACACTGCACCAATGAACAGGGTTAAGTCGCTGTAAGATTCATGCCAGTGTCTTGTTAAGAAGCAGATTTGCCTAAAAAATCTCAACTCTATGCACATGTCTTACTGTCTTATTTTGCAAATGAGACGACAGAGTCTAGACTTAAGGAAATAAAAAGCTTACACCAAAAACGCAGGATGCTCACTATTCTGATTTTAATCACCATTTGGATGTGGCAGAAGAATCGTGGTCAGAGGCAGCCAGACCACCAGTGTTGTCTTGTTAACAACCAAGTCCACCACTGGCTTACATCTACAGGGTAATGTCAAAAGCACAGGTGGAAAACCAGGATCATGCTCTCAGTTTGCTCTGCCTGCCCCCACAAATGTCAGAAAAACACTATGATGGTAGTGTTCATAGCAGCCTCTGTGCCTCTCTGGCATACATGGTTCATAGTCTTTGAATGAATCTTTTTTTCTCAATAGGCTGTAAATTCTGGGAGAGCTGGGACCAGATCGATTTCCGCTCAACCCTTATATCCCCAGCACCAAGCTGGGTGCTTTGCACTTAACAGGTGCTGAATAAATGCTTCTTGTCTCCACCTACATCTGGTGGCCCAAAATATACACAGCTGACAAGATGTGGTGATGGTTAGACAAGCTGTGGATCAGGACAGAGAAGGAAAAGTTGTTTACTTTTTGGAATTAACTAATTGAAACACTTCCAATACTGGTGCTATTTTGTCACAACTTCTGAACTGCCAGATTCATAGACAGACGAATGCTTTTCTCCTTACTTCCTCCCACCCTTCTGGCTCTGTAAGTCCAAAAGCCAACCCTTTTCCTCTCCACTTAGTAAGTATTGCTGTTTCACTGCTAACTACCGCACCTGCATGTGTTGCTATAATGTTTTATGCTAGTGTGCAAATTCAATTCACAACGGCCAGAGAATTAAAATGGCAAAGGCACTTGAGAGACTACTTGCCACTCTTAATTCAGAGACTATTGTAACACTTTGAAAGTTTGTTTCAATATCCCAGTTATTCCTTTTTTTTTCCCCTAAAAGCGGGACTACTAATAAGAACTTTCATTTTGCCTGCTCCGTATAAATATGGACTGGGAACAACAATGAGGCATTTATTTACAGAAACATCAAAATGAGACTTATCAGTGAGTGAGAGCCCAACATTCCACTCAATTCCACAAGCTCCACTGGTCCCTACTGAGCAGCAGCTGGGGAGAAGAAACCAAGATGGAAGAAGAAATCCTTGGCCTCAAGCAACTCCAAAATGTGCTCCTTGGCATATCATTTTTATATTTATATTCTATATTGTTTCAGAAAGAATTTAAGACACCTTCTTTAAAATACAGGATTTTTTTTCCATTTAAATTACTTGTGTGTGTGTGTTTTTTTAAAAGACAAAAGTAATTATTTAAGACAGTGGAGAATTCCCTCCTCTTATACAGTTTTTTTGTCTGGAGGTTAACATGTGATCCAATTCTGGCCAGAGTCTTAATAGAAACTTTCCTGGCATCTCTCCAAAAAAGGCTTCTATCACTAATAGAAAAAAAAAAAAAGTTGCAGGGCAAAAGGATCTTTTTCCATTACTCTTTTTGTCTGAATAGAGTTCAATGAAGAAATGATTTTGGGCCTGTAATCCCAGCACTTTGGGAGGCCGAGGTGGGCGGATCATGAGGTCAGGAGATCGAGACCATCCTGGCTAACGCAGTGAAACCCCGTCTCTACTAAAAATACACAAAAAATTAGCCGGGCATGTGGTGGGTGCCTGTAGTCCCAGCTACTTGGGAGGCTGAGGCAGGAGAATGGCGTGAACCCGGGAGGCAGAGCTTGCAGTGAGCTGAGGGAGCCACTGTACTCCAGCCTGGACCACAAGGCGAGACTCTGTCTCAAAAAAAGAAAAAAAAAAAGAAATGATTTTGGAGCCGCAGTAGCCCTCTTGCAACACCAGACTGCTGCAGGCCATTCTCCATGGTGTGCCTACTCTTACTGTGAAAACTTTTCTACCGGATTATCTTTTGAAGGATGGTTTTCTGGCCAACAGTCTTGAAACCGAGAAATAGTGTTTACCTTGGGGATGAAGGCAGATTTGTTTTCACACCAGGGTAGTAAAGATAATAGCCCCTTCCAGTGCAAGGGTTGGGCAGGCTTGCTAGCAGTCTCCTTATAAGATTTGGGATTTTTTAGTTTGGGGTTCCTCAGCTGTGACACAAACTGAGTGTGTGTGCAGCATCTATCTGAGCTACTCAGAAGGCCGCTGGGGGACTTGCTGGGCAAGGAGAACCAATGCGAACATGAAGCCCATGCTGCAATAAAGTCTTTTGTATAAAAAAAATAAATAAAAAATAAAAACTTGAAAAAAAACTTAATCAATATAACTACCATTAAATGTTGGTATATACTCCCCCATATATGTTTTTATGACAGCTTTATTAAGGTATAATTCATATACCATACAATTCACCCATTTCGAGTGTACAATTCAATGGGTTTTAGTATATTGAGTTCTGCAACCATCACCATAATCAATTTTAGGACATTTTCATCACTCCAATGAGAAAACCCCACACCCACCCATTAGCAATCGCTCCACATTTCTCCCCAACCACCTCACCATCCTCCTTCCACACCCCAGCCCGAGGCAACCACTAATCTATTTTCTGTCTCAACAGAATTGCCTATTCCGGATATTTCAAATAAATTGAATTGCACAATATGTAGTCTTTTGAAACTGGCTTCTTTCATGTAGCATAACGTTTTCAAGATTCACCCATGCTGTAGCATGTATTAGTACTTCATTCCTCTTTACTGCCAAATAGTATTCCATTAGATAGATAGATAGATAGATAGATAGATAGATAGATAGATAGATAGGAGGTATCTACTTTGTTTTGTTTATCTATTCCTCAGCTGATGGATATTTGAGTTGTTTCTACTTTCTGTCTATTATTAATAATGCTGCAATGAACATTCTTTCAAGTAAAAGTTTTTGTGTAGATACATGTTTTCATTACGCTTAAGTACATGCCTAGGAGTGTAATTGTTGAATCATATAACTCCATGTTCGATAAATTTTTATGATACAGATTTTTACATCTCCTGAACTCCTGCCCCTGCCCACCACAGAAATCTCTAAAGCAAAGAATTCAATTATGGAGAGAAAGTATCCTCAGCCCCAAAATTTGGTTGCAATTATCAATTACACAGAAGCTGTAAATCATACAGTTGATCCTTAAACAACACAGGTTTGAACTGCATGAGTCCACTTTTATATAGATTGTTTCCAATAAATATATGGTAATTTTTTTGGAGATTTTTTGACAATTTGATAAAACTCACAAACAAACCACCCTTTCCTAATCCTCCTGCTCCTCAGCCTACTCAATGTGAAGACAACAAGGATGAAGACCTTTGTGGTGGTCCAGTTCCACTTAATAAACGGTAAATGTATTTTTATCTTCCTTATGATTTTATTAAGAACATTTTTTCCTCTAACATACTTTATTATACGAATATAGTATATAATACATGTAACATACAAAATATGTATTAATCAATGGTTTATGTTATTGGCAAGGCTTCTGGTCAACAGTGGGCTATGAGTAGTTCAGCTTGAGGAGAGTCAAAGTTATACATGAATTTTTGACTGTGCAGGGGATTGGTGCCCCTAATCCGAGTTGTTCAAGGGTTAACTGCATTTTTAAATTGAAGCCAGGGCATAATTTTCCTAAGTTAATCAATGGCTTGAATAAAATTAAGCAAGTCATCTTTCAAAGACATAAACAAAATTCCATTTTTACCAAACTTAGATTCTACTTTAACTCAAGAAAGAAACTAACCTTCAGCTATATTTTCAAGTAAAGATCACTGCAATTCTATCAGAATACTTAGTTGAGTTTAATACTTTTTTTTCTCTCTAGCCTGCTTATCTGACTCAGCTAGAATAAAGTGTCTATATCAGATATGAGCTGAATATGTTGCATCTAGGTGAGCTCTGGGGAACCTCTGAGTTGTGAGCTCAAACATACAGTGGATTCAACCAGATGATCTCTAAAGTTCTTTCCAAGTCAAACTATGATTCTTTAATCCTTTGATAAACTAAGTGGTGAGGAGAATTTTTATGTGTGATAAAATACTGATTTTTTATAATAATACACAAAATGAGTACCATATCATCATGACATCCTATCCGTATCATTGTCCCTTTAACGATGAAGATTGTTCTTTCCTGTGACAAGGAGAAGAAAGAGGACTGGCGAAGTCAGTCACTAAGGGAAATACAGAAAAGGCTGAATTGCTCTGTCAAATGCAGCCATAAAAAAGAGTATGAGTTCATATCCTTTGCAGGGACATGGATGAAGCTGGAAACCATCATTCTCAGCAAACTAACACAGGAACAGAAAACCAAACACCACATGTTCTCACTCATAAGTGGGAACTGAACAAAGTGGACACAGGGAGGGGAACATTACACACCAGGGCCTGTGGGGGGGGGGGGGGCTAGGGGAGGGATAGCATTAGGAGAAATACTTAATGTAGATGACGGATTGAGGGGTGCAGCAAACCACCATGGCACGAGTATACCTATGTAACAAACCTGCACATTCTGCACATGTATCCCAGAACTTAATAATAATAATAATAATAATAAATGAAAGCAACAATTACAAATCATTTCCTGGGGCTGTGTATGATTTTTTTGTTGAAAATGCCAAAAATACCCTACTTCTAGGAAAACAATATTTATCAAGTCCTTGGCCAGATATTCCACATGAGAGTCAAGGTAGAGCTGTGTATGCAAGTGAATGATCAGCTCTGCAGAACGGCCTGCCTAGACTGCTGTCTTAAGTCCCCAACACCCAGGTCCCAGCTGTCCTGGCTTAAAGAACCTATATCTTGATATCTGAACCATCTGCAATAGTTCTCCTAAAAAGCCCTTGAGTTAGAGTGTCTCAAATGAAAAATCTTGGAAACAACACTTCATGTGGATAAAAGCCCTATTGTTTTTCCAGTAATATCTCACAGGAGATATTCAAATAAGGAGAATCCACCACACAACTCTCTCTACATTTCACAAACCAAAGCACAGAGGGAAGTGCTGCACCCGTCTACAGAATGTTCAAGCAAAAATCTGCTCACTGCTAGTCACCAAGACACGAATGGCTAGGTCCTGGTATCTCAAAACACGTATCTTTACCACTGAATCCACCACAGGCATGTGTTATATAACTTGCACTCATGATTAGACATCATTCAGTAAACATCCACTATGTTCAATACTGGGCAAGGTGCTTTATCTGTATTTTCTCACTGAAGTAGGTATTAAATGACACCACCACCTCCACCCCTACCCCATCATTTTCCACAAAAGCAAACAGCCTAATCACTTGCATTATGCTCAAAAGCCAGTTCACGGCAGAGCTGAGGTTTTTAGCAAAGTCAGCTTATTACTGGCATGTGTCATCAAGACATGTCTGTGCATGCGGGTCATAAGGACTTAAGAGAGATGAACCATTTGGAATAGAGCTCATTTCAAGGCAATGTTTCCAATGTTTGCGCTTTTTCTACCCCCCAAATGCTGGAGATAACTCTAGACCAGCAGTCCAGACACTAAATAGATCAGTCCTCTGCTCTATAGGGGTAGTGGGAATCTATAGCGCAGTTGGTAAGGGAGTGAACTGATCACCTGAGTTCTGATGGCCTGGGTCAGTGTCACCTCAGGTAAGTTACATAACCTTTTTGTGCTGCCACTTCCTCATGCATAAAGTGGGGAGGATTGATTCCTGACTCCCAGAAATGCCCCTCCCCATGACCATAGGTATGAGTGCTCCATGAGTGTATAGACTTAACTCAGGTTGTGCCCAGTGCCTAGAACAATGCCTGGCACATAGCAGGTGCTAACAAATGCTTGAGTAAAATTAAATGCAAGCAAACTCCTTGAGGGCAAGGTTTTTTCTCTTTGCCTTTTTTTTTTTTTTTTTGGTTACTGCCAAGAACAGTGGCTGGTATAAAGTGATGGACAGTCAATACATATTTATTGAATGGATGGATAAGGAAATGGGCCTAAGGACACGTGTCCAGCTGTCCAGCCTGAATCTTGCATTTGGA
Source organism: Hylobates moloch (assembly GCF_009828535.3). Classification (NCBI taxonomy): domain Eukaryota; kingdom Metazoa; phylum Chordata; class Mammalia; order Primates; family Hylobatidae; genus Hylobates; species Hylobates moloch. The sequence goes on along the minus strand of NW_026652298.1, from coordinate 21,660,333 downwards.
CCAACAGCCTCTTCTTCCTCCCACACAGAATCACAAAGGGGAAGCCACTTTGAGCCGGTGAGAGCAGCTGCCTCCACCCTGAAGGAAATGATTTTGCCCTCTCTTCTTGGTGATTGTAACACATGTTCCAATCCCTATTTCCTTGTCAATGAAAATGTAGAAGATAATTTATGGGGAGAAGCCAACAAAGTAACAAATGAGTGATACCAAGTTAAGACAGTTAGCAAATGCAGAGGGTTTTTGAACTACAAAATAATTTTTTAAGCGGATTCATACAGTGGCAAATGGTACTGTAGTTGTTCTCAGGTTGTGTTATAGCCCAGTAGACGCCAGGCAGGCAATAGCCTCCCAAGTGATATCAAGAATTGAAGTGGGATGTCGGGGGAGGCATGGATGATCTGGAATATTCAAGATGACTGTGAACCGTTTGAAAAATTCGTCCTTGCACCTCTCTGGTGTGCGCATTACTGGACTAACAGATGGTGGGAACCCAGGTGATAGTGAAAATGGAGGACATAAGATCCAGAGAGGGAGGTGCCACAGATTTGAGGAAGAACAACATTTTCAAAGTACCTTCCACAGACCGTTTCTATGAGAGGTTGAGAACTGCGAAAAAAGGACTTTTGTGTGATCCGTTAATTTAGAGAACTGCTAAGTTAAACAAGATTATATAGGTTTCTTGACTTAGTAGAGCCCACAAAACATTAAATGCATTCCGAATCTCAAACGTGGGAGTTTCATATATAGTAGCCCCCGCCATCAGGGATTTAATGTTCTATGGTTTTGATTACCTGCAGTTGACTTCAGTCCAAAAATACTAAATAGAAAATTCCAGAAATAATTCCTACATTTTTTAAATTGCAGACCATTCTTGAGTAGTATGATGAAATCTCATGATATCTCACTCCTTCCCACCAGGAAAGTGAATTATTTCATTGTCCAATGTCCTTATGCTGCCTACGCTACCTGCCCATTAGTCTCTTAGTAGCTCTTAGTTATCAGATCAGCTATTTCAATATGGCAGTGCTTATGTCCAAGTAACCTTATTTTACTTACTAATGACCCCAAAGCACAAGAGTAGTGATACTTGCATATTGTTATAATTGTTCTACTTTATTATTAGTTATCATTGTTCATCTTTACTACGCCTACTTTATAAATTAAACTTTATCATAGGTGTGTATGTATAGAAAAAAAGCATAGTATATATAAGGTTCAGTATTATCCAGGGTTGCAGGTATCCACTAGAGATCTTGGAACTTATCCCCCAAAGAGGGAACTACTGTACAGCATTTTCTACTTATTTGGCCAATGCTCTTTAGGAAATCCTAGGACAGAGAGATCAAATAAGGATAAGAAGGCAAGGGGAAAATATGGAGCCAGGTTTTTGATTAATACTAATAATTAGCTTATTAATATAAGCATATTAAAATAAGATGACTTTTTGGCCATTCAATTCATTTGAAATAATGTCCCATTATTCTGGGAGTACAACTAGAATCATGAAACTATAGAAACATGACTGGATCATAGGCAATAATAAAACCATTTATCACACTCACAGAGACAGCAAAGTTAATGTCCAGGCTAGAATTATTATAGTCTTTTAATTAATAACAGCTACAGATATAAGCTTAGAGTTTCCCCCCTATGACACATTGTCCCAGAGGGGACAGAAAAGCATAATCTACTAAGGATCTTCTAAGAGATTTCAAAGAGAAAGTTTGCTTTAGGGTTTTTTGTTTTTTTTTTTTAAAGAGGAAGCTCTTATGCTCAAAATGTTTTGTTCTTTCAGTTGAGTCTCTTCCAGACTCACGAATGGACAAAAACTAATTGAATGTTTCCACTTTAGTTGAATATTGTCCTCTGCTGGAATATGCATACAGTTTCTAGTATTCTTTCAAGGGTAGTAGTATTCTTTCAAGGGTAGACAAATACAAAAGCATTGTCCAGATTCAAGGGCTCTAAAGTATACCTATTAATTATTTGGAGTCGGAGGGCTTGGATTTCTGTCCAAATTCTTGTGCTTATAGGTTAATTTCAGTCAAACTGGCAGCCACGCATATTAACTTGGCTGCCCCAAACACCTGTCAAATTCAACTTGTCTAAAACTGAACGTATATTTTGTCACAATTCTGCTTCCTGGAAGGCCCATCCCACCCAGCGCTACACCCCAGGAATGGAGACACCGTCCTTCTCCCTTACCACTGACAGCCAATCAGATCCTACACTTTCAGGACCTCACTCATGTGTCCTTAACTCTCCCATCTTCTCACACTGCTGTAGGGCAGATCCTCTTCTGCATTGCTCTCAGCAGCCCCCTGGCTGGTCCCCATCTTCCACTAGGCCTCTCCCATCCATTCCCCATACTTCCACCAAAGTGAACTTTACAGAGCTGTCAGGGTAGAATTCTAACAACTTGCCTCGTGTACAGCCATGCCAATCTGCCTACTTCTTAAGCCTATGTTCTTGGCATCACTGCCACCACCATACAGAAGCACCCACATACACACACACACGCTATATTCCAGGGCTTCAAAGTGAGCTGCATTTTCCCCGGTGCGTCATTTGGCTCAGGACTTTGTATTGCATGTAGAATTCCTTTCCCTCCATTAGATCACAGCTCCAGGGCCACTTCTTCCAGGAAGCTTTCCCTGACCGTTCCACTGTCACAGTCTACAGCATGCTAATACACAGAGCTACTTGCAAATAACTCCTGTAGCAATTATCATACTATGCCATGAGAGCTTGTTTTTCTGCCCCAACCTCAAACTGTAAGCCCCTTAAGAACAACTTGGAATTAAAATACTCCTTTAGACCTCACTGTTCTAAATTAATTTGAAGGTAGAATACAAGAGAGGAAAAATTTGCAAGAGGATTTTTTAAAATCAGAAGTTGATTTTAAAAAAGAAAAAGGGCAGAGGCTTAAATAAGCAACAAGGTAATATAAAAAATGCAGTCAGCATTGCCATAGGCACTTGTAATCAAGTGCCCAGAAACTTAGCTCCAAGTTTATCAGAAAGCTAGAAGTAAGAAACCTGATCAGCTACAGGTACAGCAGTAAAAGTGAGCTGAGCCAGGCACTCAGGTGAAGCTGTGTTCCCAATGCAAAACCAGAAAGAGCTTTCACCTGTAGGTCTTCAAGGAGAAAGCACAAGGTAACCCACTACCTTTTTGGGCAGCAGGGTAAAAAGTGGCTCCGTCAACACAGCCAGTAGCGAGTGTCACCCACAGGGCAGAGCAGTAAAGGCAATTCCCTTCAGCTCCAAGCAGGTGCAGTCTGAGGAGGAGGCTCAGCTGCTCGGGCTTAACCCAGGAACATATGCAGTCGGGACGGGCCACACAGACTCAGCAATTCACCGAAATATGCCTTCTCTAAGACTACTTTTTTTTTTTTTTTTTTTTTTTTTTTTGAGATGGAGTCTCACTGTGTCACCCAGGCTGGAATGCAGCGGCGCAATCTCAGCTCACTGTAACGTCGCCTCCCAGGTTCAAGCAATTCTCTTGTCTCAGCCTCCCGAGTAGCTGGCATTACAGGTGCACACCACCACACCTGGCTAATTTTTGTATTTTTAGTAAAGACGGGGTTTCGTCATGTTGGTCAGGCTGGTGTCGAACCCCGGACCTCAGGTGATCCACCTACCTCAGCCTCCCAAAGTGCTGGGATTACAGGTGTGAGCCACCACGCCCAGCCAAGACTACTTTTTTTTTTTTTTAAACAAACATGCAGGTAAAGAGTTTAAGATCATAGTACCTGACAAATACCTAGAATCCAACTCTTCTGTGAGGCCAGTTAAAAGCAGAATCAAAAATATTGACCAGCTATTAACATTGGTGGCTTAGGAACAAGGGCCTTGTCATATTTTTCCGCCCTAGCCCCAGCATCAAGCTTGGTAGTTCTCAACCCTATCAGACCTGTGCCCTTTACATTAACAGGTATTTTGTGTTGCTCCCTTCACTACCTTGAAATTAAGTTAGTAGATCACATAACTATACCGCCTAGATACATATAACCTTATCTTCATGTCTAATTAAAAATAAAAATCAATATAATATCCTAACTAAAATATGAAGCAAATGGAGAGTAACTGATAAGAAGATAATATGTATTTCAATACATAAAACCTTTGCCCTAACTACCCTAGGAGACGCAATAATGTGGTTAGATTTTTGCAACCACTGGGTTTTGAAAACACAAAATCAGGATCTATTCCAGACAAGAAACACAGGAATATGCAAAAATATGCTTCCTAGAACGAAAACTTCTGTTTATTACCACAATTTACTAAAAGACCAAAATTATTTGCATATGGAAAAGCAGAAGTAACCTGAAATGAAGTAAGAATTGCATGCCTAGATAAACTGTCAAGTTGGGGAAAATGAGGAATGATGATGTTCCTGCATATGAGCTAGGTATTACGCACAAGTGGGGCATCAGAATGATTCCATGTGGCATGTTGTGGAATAGAGTAGGAACGATGTATTATAAAAAATATATCTGCTTTATGAACTTCCACCACAAGTAGAATCACACATGCCATCTCTGAATCACCATCAGGACTGTAAACAGCTGTACAGGACAACTCTTAGTTGCACAGGACTGTTCTGTACCTTGATGAACATCCAGCAGCCCCGATGCCTCAATTCTAAACGCCAGTGGTGCCCCCCGACCCTCGTGATGACAAAAACTCCTTCATGACTTCCAGAGTATCCTTGCTTAGCAAAGAGTAAGAGATCCACAAAGGTGGAAGAAACTAAAGAACAAACAGTTGAATGAAGGACTCAATGAATGAACCAGCTGAATGAGGAGAACAATCAGAATGTCAAGAGAGCATCCTGAAGATCAGGAATGCGAGAGGACCTGGCCCAGGTCCCAGCAAACAGCACTCAGGGCATTCCAGTTAAATAAGAGAGTGGAAACAAACAGTATACTTCATTTGATGCTGTCTGAGGACCCAGGGGCTTTGCTGTATCCCACACCCCTGATCTTGCCTCTGAGCCCCTTGATTCCTGGCTGGCTTCACCACACACTTCAACGGACTGGTTAGCTTGTTGGTCTGGAGCACTTTGTGGCTGCCGTAAGTGGGAAAGGAGCATGCGTACCTTCTTCAGTTTCTGCACCGCTGGAGGGCATAGCTGTTCTTTCCTCTGGCCTGGCTTCTTGCTCAAAGGCCTAGGAAACAAAGGGGGAAAAAAAAAAGCACAGAAAACCATTTGAGGTTTCAGGTATACAACAAAGAGGCAAAAGTCACTATCAATGATCTCAGAGCTAGGAGGTTGGGAAATAGTGGGTGGGTGAAAGCCGCTGGGAAAACATATAGCCAGCACCCCAGGAGGAGGGCGAGCGAAGTCTGGAGAAACTCAAGGCAGGGGCCAAAACTGTCCCTGCCACTAATCTTTTATTGCTTCCGCAGGTCACACCAAACAGAAGGTTCTCAGGAATATCATGCATGTACCAGAAAGAGAACCAAAAATCTTGACGCCAGAAAGAAGGGCTTCTGGTCTGTGCATCTGCCACCTGCAGCGGACCAAATCCACATCCTAAGACACAGGAATCTCAGAGGACCAGGTGAAGGGCTAGGACCGTGATCAGAAGGAAGATCCAGGATATGACCATGGGCCCTGAGCTGCAGGTTGGCACACGCTGGTGCAGGCTGGCCCTGGGTGAAACTAAGTTGATGAGCCTTCCAAAAGGCTTTAGCAAAAAGTTGCCCTCTTGGGACCATCCCAATTTTCTTTTGACAGATTCCCCACAGCCAGTGAAAATGTGAAGAAACACAGAATTATGTATTGATGTGCTGAATAGTCAACCAGCTCAAGACGGCCCCAGCACAGGTTCTGAAATCAATCATCAGTATACTTGGGCAGGTAATCACATAATTTACATAGGTCCCTTATCCCCTTTGGCGTGTCATTAAGCCCCGTGGATTGGGTGCTTCATTCTTTGACTATTTAGGAACAATGCCCTGCAGCCAGAGTAAAAGGAATGTGAAAATATATACAATTTAGCAAACCACAAACAGGCAGGGAGCAGCAAGTGCCTGGTCGCCCACCCTCCATGGGCTGTTAACGCACCCCAGCCCCACCTCCAGGCCACTGTGTTCTCTTCTAAGGCCCACCATGGAATGAGTGGCTGGACCAGGGCAGGTCCATATTAAGGGGTAGTGGGGAGAGGGCTGCATGAGCACCCAGGGATGGAGGAGGGGTCACTACACAGGCTCAAGGCCTAAGATAGCCACCTGCCCCATGTGTCTACCTGGGCTGAACCTTAGCCCCGACCCCCCTGTCTTTCAATGAAGAGAGTCGCCAAGCCTATGTGAGAAAAGAACATCAGGCAATGCTGGTTTCTGATTACACAACAAAACTTGAAATAAGGAAACACTATTTTCTCTTGAAAATAGAATATATTCAAACTTAATTTTTATCCTTATAAGTAATTTTGAATATACCTTTAAAAACTTAAATTTCCTAGTTGCTTATTAATTTTAGCCAAGCTCTAGAGTAAAATTATAGCATTTGGATTGTTATGAGGAAATAACTAAAAAGTGATTAAAAGATACAGCTACGAGTTTTCCTATTATTTAATTTCCTAATATTCTGTCTTTACAGTTTGGATATTTAGCACCACCTTCCATTTTAACATTTAAAATTTATTAGAAACTGTCAGGCCATCACTGTCAATTGAAATACAGTGTGAAAGTATGAACCCTTTACAATTCTGAAAGTATGGCTTCTGACTGGGTTCACCTGGAGAGCTCTTATATATTGTAAAGCAAACTCAGGTTTCCATAGCAAGGTTTTACTGTCATTGTTCTACAGGACTACAGATAACTAAGCAATGCCCAAACCCGGAGACTAAACATGTCTCCTTGGAGAAGACTGAGCATGGGCTGTAGTTCAGTGAGTACAGATCAGTCACTCAAATCAAAGTCACCATCTATAGCTGTCATATAAAAACGGACTTTTAGATAAGATTCAATAAAGCATGAATACTTTTTATACAAAATCTATAGTAATCTCATAATATTTATCATCCAAAGTTGTAAAGCTTCAGTGTGGACAACCTATAAAATAATTACCACCTGCTTACATTTAAAATAATATCTAACCAAGTAATATGCACCACAAAAAATTTAGATAAGAATACAATAGAATCACTTTGTCAGGCAAGTAAGAATTAACGTCTTTAGACGTCATAAAGAATCTCTCAGCCCTTCCTTCTTGGTCTCTCTGCTCACTACCAGCCGTACACCTCAAGAAAGGAAGGAAAAGGAGGAATGTGGAAACTTGGAACATAAGGCCATTCCACTCTGATTCTTGTATCAAGTGTTTTTCATAAGATGAAAATCTCATAGAAACTGGAGAGCCATCTCCATTTGGCCTTTGTGATTATAAAGTCCACTAAAATAAATTATTGGAGGTATCTAGATTTACTCATCATAAATCTTCCCCAGGGTCATCAGTATTATCTCAAATGTACATGAGAAATCACGAATCTAGCCTAAGACTTTAGGAGATTTTATAATGAAGCAGATGTTCAATAGAGTTTGTTCTGTTCTTTTCAGGATAGTCACCAAGTGCCATGCTGCTGTCTGAGCATCTCTTCTGAAGAAAGGCACTTGGCTGAGCTCTGCCCCCATGGAACTGAGCCATGGCAAAACCAAGTGTCTGCCCAGCCAGAATAACCACCACTTGGTGCTTTGGTGAGAAACCACAGTGATGGCTGAAGGCTTGCGTAGTTTTTTTTTTTTAGATGGAGTCTCGCTCTATTACCAGGCTGAAGTGCAGTGGTTCGATCTCGGCTCACTGCAACCTCTGCCTCCCAGGTTCAAGCAATTCTCCTGCCTCAGCCTCCCAAGTAGCTGGGACTACAGGCGCATGCCACTGTGCCCAGCTAATTTTTGTATTTTTAGTAGAGACGATGTTTCACCATGTTGGCCAGGATGGTCTTGATCTCCTGACCTCATGATCCACCCACCTCGGCTTCCCAAAGTGCCGGGATTACAGGCGTGAGCCACCATGCCCAGCCGGCTTGAGTAATTTTAAATGACAAGCATCCTTAAAAGAAGACCCTCATTCTGTATATACTGTATGTGATGCTGAATGTCAGAAAATTACACACCAAATTCCCTAAAATCCAGCAAAGAGAGAAAGATCATACTCTGAAGACCATGTTTTATTTTAACTGGTTAAATAAAACTCTATATGGAGTAAGCCAATAATAATATTTTGTTTGATACATAATGTTTTTGGCTAACTCATTATTTCAATTATATGAAGCAAATATTCTACAAAAGCTGAAACTATGGTCAATGATAATACTGGTTTTCTAAGCTGACTTTTTACTCTGTAAAGCCTACATAGTCGTGAGACCTGTGCCTTGTGAAGGAATGTGCTTGAGAACACAGGAGGCCACAGGATCTGGTTAATGTGTTCATTAGACCCCGGAGCACTGCCAACTAGATTGACTCAAGCCCCCTTACTCAAAATAACACCTTGGTTAATCATAATTAAAAGATGGAAATATTCTTAATATTCTTTCAAAGTCTACCAAAAGAAAAAAAGAGAGATAAAGTTGAAATGTTTTAAACCCTGAGATGGGCATGCTATGATAGCACCCAAAGGTGGGGTTTGGACCATGACGCGAAGGGGAAAACCTCTTTGGAAAAGATCTAGGTTTTTACCTGTTTCCATTCAAGCAGAATCTATACTGGATTCTGTACTGGATTCTGCACTGGAACAAATGCTTAACTATATTTGAGCAATATGATAATCTGGGAGTAGATATTATACATGTAAGATAGCCCTAAATGTAACTGCTTTAGATAATAATTATAATACAATCAATAAATTAAGAGAAAATATCCAATATTAAAGTACTAAAATTCAACTATGGAAAAGATTGGCTCAGAAAAGAAAATGAAAATATTATACAAACTACTATAAAATATATAATAATCTTCATTCTACTGATCTAATGCAGTTTCCAATTTCATGTGCCCCAAGGTTTCATTCAAAAAAAGTCCTAACCCCCAAAAACACTGTTCTCATAAGAAGAAATTGATGCCTGCATTCTCTGAAGCATGCATTATCGTATGCCAGAATCACTATGTACAAACCTTGACAAGAAAGGCTCTATCCCCAAAGTATTTCCGGAAGAGTTTAATATCTGCCTCCAACAAATGCTCGGCTGTGTGGTTAAGGGTCAGGGTCAGCGTTTCCGATGAGTGAATGTAATGCAAGGAAGCCTCTTCACTGAGCTGCACTCGGGAAAAGCTTGGGGACCATCTGCCCTGAAAACTGAAACAACACAAATCAAAACCCACATAGAGCTTCAAAGACACCAGCCCCAGGATCCCAGCACTTAGGATCACTGCCGCGATCTTACAAATCCAACTGGCAAAACGATCCTTGAAAGTCACCTACGTGCAATAAATACATAAGATCATGAAAACAGATACTAATAAAGCCATCTTCCTTTTTCCACCTAGAGAAGACTATTGAAAACCATTGACATATACTACATACTTTAAAGGTTTACATAAAGAATGAAACAGTATTGATCTTTAAACATAGTACTTTACCTCAACATTTCATTCTCCTTTTAATATGAAAAGATGCCTCTCACTTTAATGGGGCTACCTGTAGTAGAACAAATTAGCTGGCGGCCAGTGGTTTATTAGGTGATTACTGTGGGAAACAGATATGATCTCCAGGGAACGTGGTGAGGTTTGGATGTTATAAACAAGTGAGATATTCATAACACATGATACCACTGTTGTAAATCCTTTCTTATGCAAATTAAAACATGCACAAATTTGATCATGTTGTATTTCTGAATACACTCATACACAAAGGAACAACATTTCCAACCTAAATTCTTGAATATACACTTATTTTCTGTTATATCTTGGCTGAGAACATTTGTACATTTGTAAATTACATGTAGGCTTCATGGTTAGTATCACAATATTCTGGATGGCTTATAAGGTCCTGTAATAGTAACAGTAAAGAAACCTCAAGGGGAAATATTAATGTTCTTGGATTACAGCACACCTCAGCATGTCACATCCCACCAGATTGTCCCCAGATTCCTCAATTCACAGAACTAGCTCTATGCCTCTTTCCTCTTTTAACATGACCTAATTTTGTTAATGAATGTTTGCTTTACAAAAATATAGTATATTTCCAATGAAGTAAATGTTATCTCCATCAGATGGAGTGACAAAAAGAGATCCTTAAATAACAATCTCCAAACTCCTGACACTCATTACTGGCAAGGACCCCAGAAGTTTCCAGAAAACAACTCCCATGCCAATAACAAGCCACTGAGATGAATGGTCTCTGAACCCGAGCAATAAGGTCATTGTTGTTAATTTAGAATATGGAAGCTCTATCATCATATCATCAGAATTTAGCTTACACTCTTCTAATCCCATCCATGAATGGATTTATTAGACCTGGAAACTTTTAAAACACGTATTTTCTCGTCTTGGACACAGTAAAAAGATACAAAGCTACCAACAGATGAAGTGTGCCTCTAGGACCTCAGTGGAACACAGAATTGTTCACAATGAATGAGTCAAAGGAAGTGTTCTTGCCTTGCCCTTTTTAGCCAAGGAAGTGGGGTCATGTTAAAACAAGGAAAAGACAATTCCCTCCAGATAGGCTTGCCCCTTGGTTGATGGTCATTTGATCAAATGAGAAAAAATAAATAAACAAAAAGCTCTGATTTCTACTCTAATGTTCACTTATGTACTATATAACTATAAATTAATTACATTGAGTTTCATGAGCCAAGCAAAAAAAGCCAGTCCATTTGAAAATGACACATAATAATAATCTAATAATATTTAGTATTTATGTAGCATTTACTCTAACAATGGTTAATATTTATGTAGCATATTATAATTTTCAATTTGCTTTCCCATTTATACTTTGGTTTTTTACCATGTTAAGTCAAAAAAATCACTATATATGAATCCTTCTTTCATAAGCTAAGAATAATGACTGACCTGAACCATTCTAAGTAACCAACAATACACTCATTATTCATTGGAAGTGTTGATACCCTCATTAACACAGAGAATATTATAGTTTACAAATTATTTCCTTTACATTATTTCATTAGACCATAATGACCACCACATTGACTAAATCATACCATAGCATTTGTCTGTTATTCATTGATTAAAAAAAAATTTATATCCTTTCAACAAATATTATGTGTTGAACATTGTACTAGAGCATTGCAGTGGGTAAAACAGAAATAGTCCCAGACCTCAAATGATTAAGAGATATATATAAAACAAATGATCACATATATAATTATAATTAATATTGTGAATTAGTCATAATGTTACTCATACTTAACATTGTGAATTAATCATAATCATCAAAGAGAATAACACAGAAGGGGGTGACATTTAAGCTGAAATCTAAATGCTAATGTTTCCCCAATTTTTTTTCATTATCACTCCTTTCAGAGCCTTTTGAGACCTTTTTTCCTGTCTCACCCTATATCAGTATATCTGTTTATATGATCTATATCTATGCATGAGAGCTAACAGTAAAACATAAACCAACATTAGCTTGTGGTTTGGTTATTTCCATTTTTCTATAATGCTTGGCCAACTTTATACAAATAATGAAGAGAGAGACTATCAAGTAGCTAAACTCACTTTGTGACATCTTCCACCAGCTTGGAGTGTCCTCCACGTAAAGCTAAGTCTAATGGTGTGGCACCCTCTTCGTTGGGTAAAGCCAAGGCCTGGACTCCCCCCGGGAGACACAAGAAGAACTGGGAAAGTTTAGCCAGGCCCCATCTCATAGCCAGGTGTAGAAGAGATTCTCTGTGAGAAGATACTGAAGAGGAAAAAACACATACCATATTAGTTCCTCCATTTACAAAGTTTGTTTTACACATTTTATCAAAGTGACAATGTATTTAGACATAATAATGTCAGAGTTGGAAGAAATTAACAATGGCACCTAATCGCTGTATCTCATCTTACAAATTTGGAGAGTTCAAGATTTTTGTGAATGCCCAGGTAGCCAGTAGGTGCTGGGGCCAGGTCCGCTCAGCACAGGTAGAGTGTTCTTTCCACCCACTGCACTACACATTCATGTCATCTTTCACTAGACATGCAGTGCAGTTATCTAGGGAAGCCGGTTATAGGAAAGGATCATCCTTTGGAAACAGAGACTTGTTGATATGCAAAGAGTTCCTTGAGGAGATCCTGCTGCTCAGGCAGGGAGGCTCTCAGAGGCCAAGACCGTAGAGGGACCTTGGTTTCCACCCTTTGTCCTCAGAGCTGCTCCTCCCCTGATGAGAAACTGCAACAGAAACGGCTTCACATGGGTCGTTCTCAAACTTCACAGCAGTGCTTTTACCCATCTACTAAATCCCTGAGATTATGTCAATATTGTCAAAGCCACCCCGTTGCTCTGCTCAGGAGGCTCGACCTGCAAGGCCCCTGCACAGAGGGCCCGTGGTCGGTCCGTGTGCATCAGCTCCACTGTGGTGTTTGCTACTCTCTGTTATCATCTTCCAGGCGGAGGGGTCCTTGAGGTATTTTATTCCTAATACCTAGCATAGTATCTGGCAAACGAAAGCCATTTGGCATTTGTGGGGTTGAATGGCAATTGGCTGTTAAAATCTCTACGGTTTGTGTATATTTAAATTATTTAGTTTGAATAGTCTGTCCACTGAATTGTTCACTTTAAAATGGACACTGAGAACAAAATGACCTATTTCTCCACAGTTTCCTGTCCATATTAACACTATCTTACTATTCCATTATCTTCATTAGCACAATTTTACTATTCCAGGAGCCACTTGCCCAAGGCAAATGAATGATTGCTCATTATAGGAACCCTCTGCAAGACTAACCAACTGTTCAGTAGAAACCAATAAAAGGCAGTTTGAACCCTAAAAGCAATCCTAACTACATTATGATCCTTCCCGAGTTCTGATCAAGCTCCTTTCCTGTCCAACATGCCCCGCCCACCACCATCCCCAACATTAAAAACCCTTATAAGGCCAGGCGTGGTGGCTCATGCCTTAATCCCAGCACTTTGGGAGGCCAATGCGGGAGGATCGCTTGAGCCCAGGAGCTCAAGACCAGCCTGGTGAACGTGGTAAAACCCACTGTCTACAAAAAATACAAAAATTAAACAGGCATGGTGGCACTCACCTGTGGTCCCAGCTAATCAGCAGGCTGAGGTGGGAGGATCGCTTGAGCCCAGGAGGCAGAGGTTGCAGTGAGTGGAGATTGCACCACTGCACTCCAACCTGGGCCACAAAGTGAGGCCCTGTCTCAAAAAAAAGACCCTCATTAAGCCAAACTTCAAGTTCTCAATAAATTCTCACCTCACGGCTCCCCCTTCAAGACACCTCTAAGGCCCTGTGGAGGTGGTGTTCTCCCATACCATAGTAGGCAATAAACTCAGCTTTGTCCTACCTGCAGGCTGTGGTAATGATGATATTTGGGAAGCCAGGTTTCTACAAAGCTCTAATTTGAAACAATTAGAAGGAAACACTCCACCATAAATGAATGCAAAAAAAAGGCTTAGTTTACATTTTTAATTATTTATATATCTATATCTATAGAGATATAGATATCTAGATCAATGAATATAACGCATTATACTTAAAATATGTAAATGAACTCATCACAGTGAAATGCCACCAACTTACCAGTATATTTGCTCTATCAATCATCTGTGTGACACAGAACACATCCCCTCAGTAAAATAACATTCAAAATACCAAAATATCTAAAAACAGACAAGGCAATACACTCCTGCCAGACATTTGTTTAATATACTTGATATCTTCAGCTTTATGAAAATTAAAAGAACTGTGTTAGCTATTAGAGAACTTATCTTTGACTATTTTGTCCTTTAACTTTTGACCATTATACTCCTTTGATTAAAAAGTGAGGTTTTTGTTTTTAGATTCCCAGGAGGGTATCTAAAATGTTGGATAATATTTATATTTTTCTTCCTTTTTAAATAATAACCAGGAATAGACTTGTTAAGATCAGGCAACAAATATACATATGTACACATATGTGCGTGTGTACTCCCCAGCACAGGAAAACCTGTCAGCATGAGATATTAACCAGGCATACTAAGATGGAATTTTTTCCTTTTTTTTTTTTTTTTTTTTTTTTTTTTTTTTGAGATGGAGTTTCACTCTGTTGCCCAGGCTGGAGTGCAGTGGTGCAATCTTGGCTCACTGCAACCTCTGCCTCCCAGTTTCAAGTGATTCACCTGCCTCAGCCTCCTGAGTAGCTAGGATTACAGGTGCGTGCCATCACTCCCAGCTAATTTTTGTATTTTTAGTAGAGACAGGTTTTCACCATGTTGGCCATGCCAGTCTGGTCTTGAACTCCTGACCTCAGGTGATCCACTCGCCTTGGCCTCCCAATTACAGGCATGAGCCACCGCACCCGGCCCAGACGGAATTTCTAAGACATATTTCCTAATCTGAATATAGTGAGAAATATTCCATAGTTGTATGGATTGTAATTTTCTTTCCCCTCCCAAAAAAGTGATCAAAAGGGAACATCTAAACCTTTTGTGTTCCCTTTTCAAATTATACCATTGGTAAAGGGAAGCATGGTATCAATTTAAGTAACACTTTCTGCCATGTCCGGTGCAATGCCCTAAATACCATTAAACCTGCAGTGTATTTCACTGTATTCAACCTGACCAACAGTGTGAGTGTGGGCAGATCTGTTTCCTCTACCAGGAGAGCTCTCCAAGCTTGTTCTGCTAATCCAGCTCCCTCTTCTCGCCTTCTGGCTCCATCCTGACATCTTGTTCAATGAGAGAGAACAGTAAACATGCAGGCCTGAATGGCTCACTGTTGACTCTCTTTCTGAGAATCTACCCACTTCCCGGGGAGGAGGGAAGGCAGGGGAAGAAAGAATCTTCTCATGTTTAAAGAAAACAAATAAAAACTGACCAAAATGTTGTAAGAGGGAGCTTTCTCATTCAGTATGAAAGTTCAGAGTGCAGAGCAAGGCAAACAGCTTGAGATAGGAAGCATCATGACATATATAAATAATTCTGCTTGTTATAGAGTTTCAGATTTCTTAACAGCAGCCAGGAAAACAAACTGTGGAAAGAGGTTATACAATTTGGCAGAGGTGGGAGTGTATAAAATAATTTCTTTAACTAAATAAATGTCTCTTACTGTTTGGTTGGTGTCAGGAGTTATCTGAACTAATGTAACCAAAGCAGAATTACTAATAATTGCTCTAATGGCAAACATTAAAAGGTACGACCTATAACATCATGAGAGCATGAACACCGAGACACAAAAAGGAACTGAACAGGCTGTGCCATTCAATAAGTCATTCCTTACTGCATAACAGGAGTCCATTTGCCCCAGATAGGAAGGGAGTGCAGAGTTTGTGCTTCTCACTCTGCCGGGCATCAGTTTCTTTGCCCATGAAATGAGTCTGTCACAATAAAGATCCAAGGTTCCTAAGAGTATTCAATCCTGTCCTAACTCTATGGTTACTATCTGCAAAAACAGCACAGGTCAAAGCTTCCAGGCATCTGAAGCACAAGGGCAAGGAAGGTCAGACAGTTTGAGTGTTACTAAAGGAAAGTGGTTTTGTTACTGGTCAATTTAGAACCATTATCATATCTACACAAGATTTGGCCATACCTTTCAATTAGCCAAAGGCTTAGCTTGGAAGATTAAGAATAAATTAACCTCTCAAATGTAGGCTAATCGATCACAACCAAATGTGCCACTCTGTGGGGCGTATTGATAATAGGGGAGGCTGTGCATGTGTAGGGGCAGGGAATATATGGGAAATATCTGTATCTTCCACTCAATATTGCCATGAACCTAAAACTGTTCTTAAAAAGTCTATTAAAAAATAATAAAATAAGTTAAATAATTAACCGAGGTCTCCAGAACTCACAATCACTGCTAGAGGAAACGTAAACTGTTACAACCCCTTTGGAAAACACAGCAACATTATCTAAGAAAGTCAGAGAAACTAACGCAAATCCAGTTCACAACAGTTCCATTCCTATCTATAAACCCTAGCAAGAAACCATGCAAAAAAAATATAAATGGTTAAAATTCAAAGTAATCTTAATGTTCATCAATGGAATAAATTGCAGTGCAATCATACAACAATATTCTAACCATCAAAATGAATTACAGATTAACACAGAAGGAAGTAATGAATATACTGTCAAGAGGGGAAAATCAAGTCACAAAATACACAGGATATGTTTCAATTAATATGAAGTTCAAGAAGAGTAAAAGTTAAAATTATTACTTAGGCATATATACATAGGTTGTAACACTGTAAAGAAAAGCAAGGAAATGGCTACTATAAAAGTCAGCACAATACCTGTTAGGAAAAAGAGAAGAATGTGACTAGGAAAGGAGGAGGGGCATTTGCACGCCTGAGGTCCATTGGTATGAGTGTATCTCTCTGTTTTTCTGTCTCTGTCTCCCTCTGCCTCTCTCTCACACACACACATATATATATACACACATACAGACACAGGGTAAAATATTTTTTCTGATATTTGTGTGTGTATTAGTCCATTTTCACACTGCTGATAAAGACATACGTGAGACTGGGCAATTTACAAAAGAAAGAGGTTTAATGGACATACAGTTCCACATGGCTAGGGAGGCCTCACAATCATGGTGAAAGGCAAAGGCACTTCTTACATGGCAGCGGCAAATGGGAGCTTGTGCAGGGAAACTCCCATCTTGAAAACCATCAGATCTCATGAGCCTCACTCACTATCATGAGAACAGTGCAGGAGAGACCCATCCCCCTAATTCAATCACCTCTTACCAGGTTCCTCCCATGACACATGGAATTGTGGGAGTTATAATTCAAGATGAGATTTGAGTGAGGACACAGCCAAATCATATCATTCTTCCCCTGGCCCCTCCCAAGTTACATTTTAAACCCAATCATGCCTTCCCAATGGTCCCTCAAAGTCTTAATTCATTTCAGCATTAACTCAAAAGTCTACAATCAAAAGTCTCATCTGAGACAAGGCAAGCCCTTTCTGCCTATGAGCCTGTAAAATCAAAAGCAAGCTAGTTACTTCCTAGATACAATGGGGGTACAGGCATTGGTTAAATACACTAATTCCAAATGGGAAAAATCGGCCAAAACAAAGAGGCTACAGGCCCTTTGCAAGTCTGAAATTCAGTGGAGCAGTCAAATCTTAACGCTCCAAAAATGATCTCCTTTGACTCCATGTCTCATATCCAGGTCACACTGATGCAAGAGGTGGTTTCCCATGGTCTTGGGCAGCTCTGCCCCTGAGGCTTTGCAGGGTAGAGCCTCCCTCCCAGCTGCTTTCATGGGCTGATATTGAGTGTCTTTGGCTTTTCCAGGCACACAGTGCAAGCTGTCAGTGGATCTACCATTCTGGGTCTGGAAGATTGTGGCCCTCTTCTCACAGCTCCACTAGGCAGTGTCCCAGTAGGAACTCTGTGTGGGGGTTCCCACCCCACATTTCCCTTCCACACTACCCTTGCAGAGGTTCTCCATGAAAGCCCCACCCCTGCAGCAAACTTCTGCCATGGACATAAAGGCATTTCCATACATCCTTTGAAATCTAGGTTCCCAAACCTCAATTCTTGACTTCTGTGCACTTGCAAGTTCAACACCATGTGGAGGCTGCCAAGGCTTGAGGTTTGCACCCTTGGAAGCCATGGCCCGAGTTCTGTGTTGGTTCCTTTCAGCTATGGCTGGAGCAGCTGGGATGCCAGGCACCAAGTCCCCAGGCTGCACAACATGGGACCCTGGGCCCAGCCCATGAAACCATTTCCTCCTAGGCCTCCAGGCCTGTAATGGGAGGGGCTCCCATGAAGCCCTCTGACATGCCCTGGAGACATTTTCCCCATTGTCCTGGGGATTAATATTCAGTTCTTCATTACTTACACAAATTTCTGCAGCCAGCTTGAATTTCTCCTCAGAAAATGGGATTTTCTTTTCTATCGCATTGTCAGGCTGCAAATTTTCCAAACTTTTATGCTCTGCTTCCCTTATAAAACTGAATGCCTTTAACAGCACCCAAGTCACTTCTTGAAGGCTTTGCTGCTTAGAAATTTCTTCCGCCAGATGCCCTAAATCGTGGCTCTCAAGTTCAAAATTCCATGAATCTCTAAGACAGGACCAAAATGCTGTCAGTCTCTTTGCTAAAACGTAACCTTTGCTCCAGTTCTCAACAAGTTCCTCATTTCCATCTGAGACTACCTCAGCCTAGACTTTATTGTCCATATTGCTAAAATCATTTTGGGCAAAGCCATTCAACAAGTCTCTAGGAAGTTCCAAACTTTTGCACATTTTCCTATCTTCTTCTGAGCCCTCCAAATTGTTCCAACCCCTGCCTGTTACCCAGTTCCAAAGTTGCTTCCACATTTTCAGGTATCTGTTCAGCAGCACCCCACTCTAGTGGTACCAATTTACTGTATTAATCCATTTTCATGCTGCTGATAAAGACGTACCTGAGACTGGGCAATTTACAAAAGAAAGTAGTTTAATGGACTTACGATTCCATGTGGCTAGGGAGGCCTCACAATCATGGCAGAAGGCAAAAGGCACCTTTTACATGGTGGCGGCAAGAGAGAGAGCTTGTGCAGGGAAACTCCCATTTTAAAAACCATCAGATCTCATGAGACTCATTCACTATCATGAGTATAGTACAGGAAAGACCCACCCCTATAATTCAATCACCTCGCACCAGTTTCTCCCATGACATGTAGGAATTGTGGGAGTTATAATTCAAGATGAGATTTGGGTAGGGACATAGCCAAACCATATCAGCATGTTTTCTTGCTAGGGTTTATAGGTAGGAATGGAATTGCCATGGAACAGATTTGCTATGAGATATTAGTTTCTCTAAATGTATTAGATAATGCTGCTGTGTTTTCCAAAAATGATTGTAATAACTTACATTTCCTCTAGCAGTGATTATGAGTTCTGGAGACCTTGGTTAATTATTTATTTTATTATTTTTTAATAAGACTGATGTTTAAGGCCCTCTCTAGAAAAATTAAATCAGAACTTCTGGGGCAAGGCCAAGTCATCACACTTTTCCAAATATTCTCAAGTGATTCCAATGCAAAGCCAGAGTTGGGATCTGCTAATTTAAATAAATAAGTGGTTAGCAAAATACAAACCTATATCTTCCTTTTATAACACAGCCTACCCAGTCAGCTCTTAATTAAGATCTATTAGGTATAAGATTTTACCAAAGAACAACAAAAAGAGTTTTCTGTGAGTTTTACAAGTTATTTTTAATCTACATTACTTACTGCTAAACCAGGAAAGAGCTTAAACATTTAGCAAAATATTAAAGCTAAAATGTGATGGACACAATAATCTAGAAGCAAATAATATTTTTCAATACAAGCTAATTCAGAAGTACTTACATTTTTTAGGGCTAAGTAATGTTTCACAACACCTGACTGGAGCCATTGAAATGTATGCAACACAATACATTTTTAGAAGACTAATTTTTTTTAATTCACATTAAATTCAACTCATTAAAATAAGTTTTATTCTGATTTCCAAAGCCACATATGTATTCATGCAGGTCTCAATTTGTTCATCTAAGTCATTCAGTAGACAAACATTGAATGAGACCACTATTATCTGCCAGGCCCTGTGGATACAAAGATGAGTGTGGTGGTCCCTGCCCTTGAGAAGCATACAGCTAGCTTACTTTTGTTCAGAATAAAATGCAGATACTCTTTGACTTACGATGGAATTATATCTCAATAAACCAGTCATAAGTAGAAAATAGTGTAAGTTGAAAATAGGTGTTTTGTAGATATGATGGGATGGCCAGACACAAAACACAATATCCAAAAACCACTGGCCACACAATGCACTGTGGAGTATTGACTGATTACTCTTGTGATTGTGTGGCTGGCTGACTGGAAGCTGTGGCTCACCGTTACTGTCCAGCATCACAAGAGTATCATACTGCATATGGCTAGCCCAGGAAAAGATCAAAATTCAAAATTTGAAGTACGCTTTCTACCGAATGTATATTGCTTTCACACCATCACCTTTCACACAATGATAAAATCAAAATCATAAATCAAACCATCATAAATCAGGGACTGTCTATAAATATCTGGCCGATGAAATCACTATGTGATGAACTACAGCTCTAGGCTTAGTTCATTGTTTGTAGCTCTAGACACAAAGAGTGTGAATAGAAGTAAGGAAACTGTCTGGACTACAAGAAAACTAATCTGCATGTGAAATTAATTCAACCTACATCATGTATTATGACATGAAAATTTACAGATATTTATAAAATACCAAAAATGATGAACAAAAAGTACAATGAAAAAAATTATTAAAAATTTACATGGAGAGTAGAAGAGAGAATTTGGCATGGGTATCATACACAACCTGTAAGATGTTTTCAGGATTTTCAATGAGAATGAGAAAGGGGTTGTGCCTTAGAGCATCTTCCATTTACACAGCCTACTCAGAGCTCTGGCATGTAGATAAAAATCAGCCTTTTGTAAACAGGAGATCAGAGGTTGGTGAGTCCAGGATAGGAACTGCAAATACAAACACACTCATAAGAAAGACATGAAATCAGGACATTCCACAGAGCACAAGACCAATATGGTGGGCATGGCTGGATCATAAGCCCAAAAGGTAGAGGAGGAGGACTGAAACAAGCATAATGGCAGGTTTTTCCTCCCTAAAACGTGTTTTCTGCTTCAGCACAGTTGAGACATTCATATTATAACCACCTCTGGATGAAAATCACCTGAAAATAATTTGGGAAAACACCCATCACACACACATGCACTCCAGAAAATTCACATAGTGATGTATAACACTGGAATGTACTTCCTGGACTTTGCATCTCATATTGGCAAGATATACTTTAGCTTGTGGAATGAATACTAAATCAGTTGCAACTTTAAAAAGTCTTTATCAGAATTTCAAGATGGCAACTCAATTTTTGACCTTCACATTCTGAGGATATTTCCAAACTAAATTATGCATGTAGCCACCAGTATAAGATATTAAGAATCCAGATACAACACTGTATGGTGCAAAGGTGGGGAGACCAAGGATTCAAAGCTCTGGATTTGAACACATACCAAGCCTCCAGCTAAAAGCTAGAATGAAATGGAAAGCCATTTAATTCTCAAGTTTCAAGTTGCTTGATCTGTAAAATGGACTGATATCTGCCCGGCCTACTACCTGGGATTGCCAGGGGGCTGTAATGAAAATAACAAATGGGACAGGGCTGTCAAGAGCTATAAAAGCCAGTATTGGCCGGGCGCGGTGGCTCACGCTTGTAATCTCAGCACTTTGGGAGGCCGAGGCGGGCAGATCACGAGGTCAGGAGATCGAGACCACGGTGAAACCCCATCTCTACTAAAAATACAAAAAATTAGCCGGGCGTGGTGGCGGGCGCCTGTAGTCCCAGCTACTCGGAGAGGCTGAGGCAGGAGAATGGCGTGAACCCGGGAGGCGGAGCTTGCAGTGAGCCGAGATCGCGCCACTGCACTCCAGCCTGGGCGACAGAGCGAGACTCTGTCAAAAAAAAAAAAAAAAAAAAAGCCAGTATTGGGGGGAACTAAGCAGTTTTACACATTTGTCTGATCTTTTTAACACAAAAAACTACAATAAACAGTCACTAAATAGATATGTGGTATGTTTGAAAACAATTTTCCTGTAGTTACAATTTAAAGGCATAATTGCAAGGAACTAGCTGCCTGCTTACCGTGTACTGTAATTGCATCAGTGTAGCATAACAGATGTGCTATTAAGACAAATGTGCTGTAATCCCATGCTTTGGGCAGAAGGCGGTCATTAGGTGTTGTAAGTAGCAATTATGGCATACCTCCTCCTTTCCAGCCTGTATCGATTTTTCTTTCATTTGTTAATGTTGCTTCAAGGCTATGATTCAAGTCCACCATTCATTTCACGCAACAGATATTTGCTGATAGCCAACTATGTGCAGGCACTCTTCTGCAAGATCTCCCCTTACACCCCAGATGAGCTAGAATTCTCAGACGCCCTCCCACTTGACTCTCCAGGGACCCTGTTCTGTTTGGGAGACAAATGAAAATACATTGCAGTCTAATTTTATTATTGACAAGCAGAAAAAGTGTGGACTCATCATGCCTCGCAGATGGCCCTTTGAAGTCTGCATTGGAAGTCTGCCTTCAAACACAACCAGGAAACTGACCATTCACCTACAGCCAGGCAGGGTCCATTCAGTGCCCTTGCACTGGAAGCCAGTGTCTTGTGTCCAAAGTCCCAGATTGAGAAATATTAGAAATATTATACTCTTTGTGTATGAGCTACAGCTTCAATGGAGGATTTCATCCTTTCCTTCACCAGTAAGGCACAATCAACAAGGGATATTCTGGTGAGACTAGAAGAGGAAGATAGATGGGATAAACCAAACAGGAAATCAGTATAAAAGATGCTGCCATATCTGGAGGGAGGAAGGGGAGATTGGAAAAAAGTCAGCCAGGAATACAGATGGGCAACAATCATCCATGAATGAAAAAAAGAAATGAACCACCACACCACATTTCTTCTTTCATTCTTATTCAGTGTCAGTGACTATGATAAGGATTTTCCCTTTCTTGTTTCTATAAAGAGCTAAACTTTATTCAGCACTTTATATGCATTATCTCATTTAATCCTGACAGCCATTCTATGATGTATGTACTATTATTATCCTTATTTTATAGGGGCAGAAACTAAGCCTTGACATAATTATGCAATTGCTCAGGCTCACTTAAGTAGTACATGGAGTATGAAGGATTTGAACCTAGATTTTTCTGCCTCCAAAACTCAAGTTCTTAACTATTATGCCTCTCATTATACAAAGGTTGGCTTGAATTGGCCCCAACTGCAGTGATATATCTCATGTACTTGTCAAGGAAAAATACATTAAAGCCAACAAAAAAAATCAAGACTATAAAAATTAAATGTGTTGACAAGAAACATAGGAGAGTCATATACTACAAGAATTGGGGACTACTTTTTAAAAATCAGTGATTGACTCATGTAATACTATATATACTTGTATCTCCTATTATAAACTGCAGATGGGAAGATGGGAGTAGTGAAGAAAAATTTGTACAAGAATAAAAAGCTCAAAATAGATTTTGTTGTTGCTGTTGTTGTTTTTTGAGAGGGAGTCTTGCTTTGTCACCCAGGTTGGAGTGCAGTGGTGTGATCTTGGCTCACTGCAACCTCCATCTCCTGGGTTCATGCAATTCTCCTGCCTCAGGCTCCCAAGTAGCTGGGATTACAGGCATGCACCACCACGCCTGGCTAATTTTTGTATTTTTAGTAAAGACACGGTTTCACCATATTGGTCAGGCTGGTCTTGAACTCCTGACCTCAAGTGATCCACCCACCTCAGCCTCCCAAAGTGCTGGGATTACAGGCATGAGCCACCACACTCAGCCTCAAAATATATTTTTTTAAAGAGGGCAAGAAAAGATAGAACCAGCCAGGTGTGGTGGCTAGTGCCTGTAGTCCCAGCTACTCAGAGGCTGAGGTAGGAGGATCGTTTGAGCCCAGGAGTTGGAGACCAGCCTGGGAAATATAGCAAGACCTTCATCTCTACAAAAAAAAAAAAAAAAAATTACCCAGTTGTGGTGGCACACACCTATAGTCCCAGTTACTAGGAAGGATGAGGAAAGAGAATCATTTGAGCCTAGAAGTCTGAGACCAGCCTGGGCAATACAGCGAGACCCCATCTTAAAAAAAAATCAACAAATTGAGAGTGAGGGAAAAATAAGCAGAAGGAACTTGAGCTGAGTGAATTCTAAGGACCCAGGCTCACGTCCGTCACTCATGCTTCTCCTCTCCTCCAGATACTGACCTGATGCGTCGCCACTCACAGCACACATACATTCTCATGTCAAACTTGCAAAATAAAAGCAACTACAGTTACAGGTATGGAAGAGGACAGTAGGTATGTGGGGACCTAGGGTAGGATTACGGAAGATTTTTTGAGGTTTCTATCCATACAGCTTCATCCCCACACCAAGGCTTATATTTGAGAGAGTCAAGACAAGCCCTCTTAAACAACACTGGGCCAAGGAAAGGGGGACTTTGCAACAGGACGCACAATTGGTCATTTCCCTAGGAATGTACCATCTCTTCTGGCTCCCTGCCTCACTCTCCTCCCCAGATCTCTCCTACCCAACTTTTTCAATCGTGGGGATTTTAACCTCCAAACATTGGTAGTTTTAAAACCAATGTTTTATCTACAAACCAATATTTCATTTGGTTTGTAGATAAAATAGTACAAGGACAACTGCCAGCATTCAAATCCTATTAAGAAATCTATGAGAAGAGCAAAATTTTAACTTTCTCCTTCAAGGTTATGAAGATATTCCTTGGTTACTGTCATTTTTTAAATTCAGTTTTAATCCCCTGCGTGCAAGCAAAAACTGCTATATGCATCCTGCTATGTTTTAAGGGGAGAAAAGCCCCAGAAGAGATAAGCCAGGAATGGGACTTCAAAAACCTTCTACAGTCCCAAATCCTTTGGGAAGCACATTAGGGTAGGCTGTTTGCGTCCATTTACATTTTTTGTTCTTGAAAATTATAATTGAAGGAGAGAGAGTGACCTGAATCCAGCTCTACGTTCTATTTCCCAGAAGTGAGAGTAAGTGCGTAATTCTCTATTCCAGTATAAGGGCCATTGTTGCCAGACAAAAGTAGGAAGCTTATGTTTTAAGGAAGAGTTTAAGCTGCTGTTTCTTATTTAACATGTAGTACGTTAAACAGAGAATGTGTTCAATAAGAGTTTACCTACTTAAACTGAAAAATGAATTCAAATGACTGGGGGGGAGAGGAGTTCTTTTCCTTAAAAGTTTAATTCCATATTAAATTCTTTACTGCCAGAAAACATATTCCTCAAAAATTAAAAACTACAAAAGGAATGTAAGACAAAGAAGACATTTTAAAATTAAGGATTTAAACCTTCACAAATAATATACACATATATAGCTGAGAATTGTAAAACAATTTTATCGATTTACCATCATAACAAGTGCCATAAGAGCTAAAGAACATTCTCTACACCCCTAGTATTCATCCAGTGGGTTGTCTTAGCAACAGAAGGAGTATACTACCAGCTTGAAATGTCAGAAAAGGTGTAGAAATGTTTGTCCCGGCCGGGCGCGGTGGCTCACGCTTGTAATCCCAGCACTTTGGGAGGCCGAGGCGGGCGGATCACGAGGTCAGGAGATCGAGACCACGGTGAAACCCTGTCTCTACTAAAAATACAAAAAATTAGCCGGGCGTGGTGGCGGGCGCCTGTAGTCCCAGCTACTCGGAGAGGCTGAGGCAGGAGAATGGCGT
>NW_026652298.1:21555187-21634698 GCF_009828535.3 Hylobates moloch | reverse complement strand
AAAACACTGGAAACTTGTATTTCTTGTATTTTGTAATAAATCTGTCCTTTATGGGTTTCCTACCCACTGGTGTTTCAGCTAATGTTCTTTCAAACTTGCTGTCCAGTACAAAGCTTTATGGCAGAGTAACAAAGCTGACATTTTACGTCGTCTGTGGGCCAGCAAGTAAGTCTTATAAATCAGTTTGCCCTTCTCTGGTTAGTAAGACCTGGACACAGTGCAGTCATCAGGCCAACCCACAGTGCCAGGCTCTGGGGCCTTGCTCTATTTTCTTTCTATATCTACGGCCAGCAGACAGTATTCAAAGATAAAAACACAAGCCACGCTCCGTTTCAAACATTAAACAAATCTTGCTTCCTACTGGATACAGATCTCTTTTCTCTATTCAAAGAAAGAGAAACAGATATTTTTCTCTGTCAAACATTCCTAGGCCACACATTCCCTTCTCTTGTTGCCTAGAAGGTTTAGGGTATGTGGCTTGAAGCAAGATGTGGCTGTCACATAAAATGAGTAGTTCCCATCCACTGTTTTGTAATGTACTGTTAATTCCTATGTAATGGCTTTTCCTGCAGATAAGAAGCAATATTAAAACTTCTTTTTAAACTTCTTAAGTGAACACCGAACAATCAAGACACATTTTAAGAACTGCTGGACCAAACATCTACTGTTCCCCAAAAAGCTATTGAATTAAAAAAAAAATAAATTTAGGGGAAAAAAAGAACGCTAGATAACCCTAACCCTTATAAACTTTCTTCTAAAGTCCTTTTGGGCCTCTGCATTTCTTTTCCTTTTCTTTCCATTATGTACAAAGCATAGAAAAACAAACATTCTCCTTCAAAAGGAACTAATTTATGAAGACCCTATTCAGGCAAGAGCAGAGCGTTATACTAACGACCCTTCTCCATAGTAAGAGCATCGCATTACTTTACCTATACATTACACGTGTGGGCCATGACAAGGTTTTCTATATTTCCTTTAACTTACTACTCATTATGCTGCGACCTGTACTTGGATTTGTCCTTGAAACTAACAAATCATTTCTCTAATTTCTGGATTCAAGTTTAAATCTGTTGTGGTTGTTATAACTCTATTGGCGTTATTTGCAAGTTAAGGAGTGTACTCTTAATCTGACTTTTGGAATAAATAATTAAAATATTCAATTCTCTAAGCCACCCTCAGTGGGTCCTACTAGTTCCACCAGTTGGTTTTCTTTGGGGACAGCTCTCCAACCAACCATAGACCCACAGAATGAGAAGCTGGATCCTCTAAATGCATCAGCTGTGTTGAAGTCCAAAACATTCCTATAGAAGAGTTCCAAAAGTTCAATTGGCTTACCTTAAAATTTTCTTTCACTCATAGAACCAATTACAAAGGCAGGAGAAAAGCTTAACTCTTTAAACTTGATGAAGCAATCTACCAGGTAATATTTTGTTTTGTTAAACATTTTAATATATTTGCCCTGCAGATTCAATTCATGCCAGTACCTTTACAAAACCAGGTTTGGCACTTTGCGAGGCCGAGGTGGATCACTTGAGGTCAGGAGTTCGAGACCAGCCTGGCCAACACGGTGAAACCCCATCTCTAAACATACAAAAATAAGCCAGGCGTGGTGGCACACACCTGTAATCCCAGCTACTCAGGAGGCTGAGGCAGGAGAATCATTTGAACCCGGGAGGCAGAGGTCACAGTGAACCAATATCATCCCACTGCACTCCGGCCTGGGCAACAGAGTGAGACTTCGTCTCAAAAATAAAAATAAAAATAAAAAATAAGCAGGTTTGGTTATGTTTTTATGATTGATATAACAAAGAATCCACCTGTTCCATAATGTTTTTATGATTGATATAACAAAGAATCCACCTGTTCCATAATGAGCGGAAGAACTTCTGCCTGTTAGGAGACCTTTGATCACATGAACTACTTTTACCTAGACAACTGAAAGAGTCCAAGTTCGTTTTTCAAAACAATAGTAATTTACTCTGGCAAAACATATCTTGAGTCTTCCAAATTGTTATATATTAGTTTGTAAGTGTAAACATATGTGAGAAATATTCTTTATATGACCTCTTTGTCTTTTTAAGGAACTGGGCTTTATTTTTCTCTTAAATTAGAAAACCTAATCAGGACAAGCTCGACCTACTCCATAGGTTAGGAGAAAAGCTACTGTGTTCACAGGAACGATGCCATCTGTCTTTGGAGATAACATTTGTAGTCCCCTTGGGTTCTTTACCCACATGGCAGCCCCTCACTGGTGTTGGCAAGCTTGGTGCTTGCCAGCCATGTCAAGCTACAGGGAACACAAGTGGAGGGAGGTAGTTTGATGGAGCAGGAAGTTCAAGGGGGCTTTCAACTCCAAAGTCATCTGAGCATCAACACATAAAACATTAGAATGTGTTATCCCAGTTAACCTAATTGTCAAAATTATACAAATCTCTGAGAAAAGATTTCTGCTCAAAAAACAAACAAGCAAGAAACCCAAAACAAAAAAATAAAAATAAATTGTGAGATTCTGTTGAATAATTATATTACTATTCAATGCTTTACTCCAAATTTGGGCTCCTGAGATCCTGCACAAGGCACTATTATGAATGATATTTCATAAAAGGAATGGTCTTAATTTTATGAACTAGAAATCTAATTTTATTTATGGTCTAAAATTAAATAAAATCTGGGATGTTTCCTTTCCTCGAACACATAATGAAGTTGCATTGTGACTAATGACGGGTAAGACACAGGGCTGAAAGAAGGCTCTGCTTTTTGTTACAAGATCCATGCTCCACTCAGACTCGCCTTTTTCCAGGTTCCCAGTCCTTCCTAATAACTCTCAATGATTGACAAGGGAAAAAAATGAGAAGTTCTTTATAAAATGCAAAGAATACAGTAATGTGTCACAGTAGGGTTTTGATCACTCTTCCAAGACAAAGTCATTACAGAAATCAATGAATACTCCTTCGGTAAGATCTATTTATATTTGAATAAATCATAAATAAATAAACACAAAAAAATTTTAACAAAAGTGAACACTGAGCATTAAAATAATTTTTGGACAAGTACTGGAAGAAATAATTACTAGGAAAGAAATTGTTTTCCACTTGTGATGCCACTGCTACTAATACATTACAACATCCAGTGGGTCCGATGTCACAGTTTATTTCTCACATCATTATTATAATTTATCCACCTGAAGACAAGCAACACAAATAAAATATGTATACTAAAAAAGATGTATAGGCGCATAAGAGGTTTTAAACTGCTTAGATTAAAACTCTATTAAATTAAAAGTACAACGAAAAACAAATCCAAACAGCTTAAGATGAGTGGAACCCCACCAAATAGTTATGAATAGGCAATGAGTCAAAATACATCCATAGAGTATACATTGGCATTGTAAAAATCTAACATAATCCAGTCAATCTAGGGCATTAATGTTAGTCCTTCACCAAATACTCTTGTTTATTCCCAACTATAAAATGATTAATTTATGTCCAACTACTTGGTTCAGTAAATACAATAAAAACTCCACGTTTTCCTTCTACCTAGTATCTAATACAATTTCTAAAGTACAAATTTAGAACTGACACAGAAAATTTATATTTCAATCTATTCATCTAAATGCCCAATTTGTTTTTTTTAATGTGGAATAATTTTGACAGAAATGTACTGATAAATACATCTGTTAAGGCCTACCAATCTAAACTTAGCCAATATCCATATATGAGCCCCTATATACATACATAACAGAACTGAGGTATCAACAGTTAGATACAGAGATTGAAAAGCATGGTGGGCTGAATCAAATCTCATAAGATGGTCATAACCGTCAGAGTAAAATTCAACTTCAAACATGAGCATTAACCCTGTCTCTTGACATTGATGTTGTAGAGAAGCTACACTACAAGTCTAGGCTGCAGACAGTTTTACCTCAAGTACTATAAACTGCCTTTAGAGAAAGTCTAGAAACATTCCTAGAAATTTTCAAAGAATTGCTTACAATGCCAGGATTTTATACTTTGCCTTCAGCTTCATTTGTCCAAACCAATTGTATCTGCTTTCTTCCTATGCACATACAAGTACATACAATACACTCTATATATGAAAATTTATTCACATGCCCATACCAACATCACCTTTTACTGAAAACGTAATATGTTCAGATACTCTTCTAGAGGTCTTGCCATACATTATCTAATTAAATCATCACAACCAGCTAATGAAGCAGGTACTACTATGCCTCATTGTAGAAATTAAAAATGTGCAGCACCAGAACTAAAATACCTTGCCCAAGTCTCACAGCCAGGAGGTAATAAGGTCAGGATTTGAACCTGGCTCCACAGCATACATTCTTAACAACTAGGACACTAGAATAGAAAAGTGTTTTACCATGAAAAGAAACCACTCCAGTTTTTCTCTCATGAAAATACATGTATTATGTATAAATACTGGCAGAGGGGTCAGAAAGGACCTCCTGGTGACATAAATCTCTCTGTTATAAAAATATGGATAAATCAAAGGCCATGACAGCTAAAAGCTTGGCAAACAAGAATGTATCCCCAAATAGCAATGAAAATGGCAATAGGATGACCCTTGACAACGTGCGTTGTCAAGCGTTCTCCAAACTTATTTTTTATGTATCTCTACCAACAAAAACAACTTTGAGCAGGCATGCCCAGGAAATGGACATACAATGGACACACAATGGAAAATTGTATGCTTGTATTATTGCAATCCACGGATTAAATATCAGAGAGTATTAATGTATTTCTAAATATCGGCATGAAAAATAAATATAGTATGTGGGTAACATGAATTCCATTTTGGAGACCCTTAGTTTAAGCTATTCATATGCAGTTATGAGGTTCCATGACCTTCAACAATTTGTAATTTTTCAGAGGCACAAATTAAACCACTGCAGGCACCAAGCTGCTGTGCCGAGAGACTTGCTGGCCTGGTGCTGAGAGACTTGCTGGCCTGCGGAGGAGCTGTCGGACTGACCTGCATCTGCCCCTGCATGAGGCTGTGATGCTCTTCCTTTACTCATGAGAAATCGTGAAACCTTTGTGTCTCTGTCAAAATGGATCCACACCCCCCCCCCAAAAAAACACCTTCTAATATTATAGTTAGAAATCTTTTTAAAAATCTAAGAGGCTTAAGAAGATGAAGTTTCTTAGCCAGAAAACATTATATGTATATAATATTTAGATATAGACAATATATATCATAGATATATAAATTTATATATACTATATCTACATTAATGTAGACCATACATGTCATCTATCACTTACATATGTGAGATAGAAAGGGTGTATCTCCAGACAATCAAGTATTACTATATCTACATTAATGTAGACCATACATGTCATCTATCACTTACATATGCGAGACAGAAAGGGTGTATCTCCAGACAATCAAGTATTACTACTGCAATTCCTCTGTATATAAGGGCTTAGCACATAGCAAGAGTTTAAGAAATATTTGTTGAGCCAGGTGCCTATAATCCCAGCTACTGGGGAGGTTGAGGTGGGAGAGGCTCGCTTGAGGCCAGGTGTTTGAGACAAGCATGAGAAATACAGCAAGACTCTGTCTCTAAAAAAAAAAAAAAAAAAAAAATTTAATTAGCCAGGCACGTGACACACACCTATAATCTCAGATACGCAGGAATCTGAGGCAATAGGATCACATGAGCCCAAGAATTTGAGGTTGCAGTGAGCTATGATTGTGCCACCGCACTCTAGCCTGGGCAACAGAGCAAGATGACCCTGTCTCATCAGCTAAAGAAGCAGGTACTACTATGATCATTGTAGAAATTAAAAATGTGCAGCACATTTATTTTATTTATTAAATACTTTATTAAAAATACTTTATTAGTATCATCACTGCAACTCCCCCTTATATTTCATATCTCCTTGCTGAGTCCTTGGGGATAATAGCAAGCAGAACAAACACCACCCACACCCTCAGGGAGCCCACGCCATACGTATCAATCAGCCACCACACAGGAGAGTGCAGCACACAGGATTCAGGCATGGCTCAGTGCTGGACTAGACTTGTGACTTCCCTCATCCAAGGTCTTAAAAACAAGAGACGTCTTTAAGTGCCCAGGAGAGTTTTAGTGTGACCCTGATTAAAGGAAAGAAACAGAGATCCTCTTGGATTGTGACTTATGGCTTTATAATTCTGTTTACAAAACTCACACCCCTTTACCCAGAGCAGTGCATTTAATCTCATCCATGATCGAATTTAAGCCAACCTGAAACTTACAACTAGAATTTATCAGGAAGCAGAAACTCTCAAAAATAGCATCATCTGACTACAAAGCTAAGGTCACAGGAAGGATACAAAAAAAAGCAATAATATATGTTGTATTCAATAAATTACAAAACTACATCTGTGTATTTCCAATAAAATTATATATAACTTGTAATCACCAATAAAAAGCAGCTATTGGCTAAACATGTTGGCTCATGCCTGTAATCCCAGCACTTTGGGAGACTGAGGCAGAAGGCTTACTGAAGTCAGAAGTTCAAGTTCAGCCTGAGCAACACAGTGAGACCCCATCTCTGAAAAAAAGATTTTATTTTTTCACTTTTAAAAAGCATCTATTGATCAGTTTAGCCTCATGTCTAGTAAGGGCCTATATATAACATCTATAGCCTTGTTCACATGCAGATTCCAAATACTTGGTATTCAGAGTCCATTTGGTCTTTAGAACTCCAAAAACTAGTACAAATGTAACACAAATGCTCTCGGTGACACGGACATTTTCAAAGATATCAATTCATTGGTTATGTTTCCCATGTGGTCACATGTCTTCTAGGTGTTTCACAGAGTTGGTGACATGATCTTTCTTGTCCAGTGACCCTACCTATTTGGAAATGGGGCAGCAATGTCCCCTTCCCACAGCAAGAAAACTTGCCAAGAGAAGTGGAGCCACAGCCCAGAGCAGCTGACTCAAGAGCATACTCTAAAGAAACAGTCTTTCCCCACTTGAGACAAGGCTCTTCCATTTATCCCATACCTCCTGGCACGGAGTCACATAAACCAGCCCAGAGATGAGTGACTCAGGACCTCAGGGAACCCCTCCACATCAGAGCAAGGTTCAGGTAAAAAGTGGGCAGGAAAACCTGCCAAGGGGAACAGACAGTATAGCATAAGGAACATTCTGAACTTGACACAGAGGGGATATCTGAATTTTCTGGTGATGACCCACCTTCAAGTGAAGAACTTCCCAACACAGTCCACTCTAGAGGCAATTCCAGATGGGTCAGAGCCAGCACGAGCTCCTCATCCAAGGCAGGCAGCGCTCCCGCCGTCAAGGCAAATGGGGTCAGCAGGGTCTGGTGGCTGCAGGCTGTGAGGCGATTGGCCTGCGTCACCAGCAGACGAGCCAGCCTGCAAGCCATGTTGTCCACGTAGGTCACTGAGCCGGAGCCCATGGTCACCGGAGAGTAACCTTCCGAGCAGAGGCACACAGATACCGTCACCGTCTCCTGAAGCCCATGGCCTGGACAACAAGACAGTGAACAGTTCACCCCAAGTCTGTAGGAGATGCTCTCACAGGGGTCCAATGTGCTAGCTCCACCACACAGCTTAAGCAGACAACACGCTCCAGGAGAACAAGGCAGAAAGGAAAGCCAGCCCGTTACCCTTCTGCACTGCCAGGCATGTGGGCCAAACTAATGCTGACTCCATCTTCTTTCAGTAAGTCCTGATTTTAAAACTTACCTTTACGAGCTCTGAGCATTTGAGCATCTGTTCTCCTATCATTACCAAACACTGCTATCCAGCATTCCTTTAACCTTTTACTCCTATCCTGACCCCTGAATTTGTGTTTGTTGTCTTCAAGTCCTTTGCTCTTTTCCACTCTGCCATTTCCTCCTGAGTCACATATTTTTACATATTTAAGCGATAAGTTTATAAGATAGCACCATACAATTACACAAGTTTGCCCTAATTCCATAGAGCTCCTTTGAATGTGAGTTAAGGTGGGTGAAGACTACCCAAGAGAAAACAAAAGGGAAAATATATATACATATCTATGTGTGTGTGTGTGTTGTTGTTCACTGCCCCGTCTTCTGACAATAGTGTCTCTGTCTTGTAGGTGTTCTCAATATTTCTCCTGAGAGTGTCACCAAATCCTGCTGTTTGTCCCTCCCTTCACTCTTCCTCTTCTTTGCCCCACTCTCTTATTTTGCCAGAGCTGGGAAGCTCTTACCCAGGTATATTTTTATGCTGCCCTTGGCAGAATTTTCAGGAACTGGTGGCACCAAATTACTATGATCATGATAATCATGACTGGACAGAGAAGAGTTATTCAGCTACCATTGGTCCATAGCACCCTGTTGCCCCCAATCAAATGGCTAACAGGTACAAGTCATTCCTCCTCTGCCTTATTCTCCAAAGACTTCCCGGAGGCTTTGCAGCTAGGGCTCCAAGGAACAAGAGTATCCCAAGTTTACTGAAAGAGAACTAGTGTCACTTTGTCATTGACTCTTAAAAGTGGTCTCATGGTACAGGCACAGAATGCACCCAGCTCCCACCAGACTACACATACCCAGGAAATATTAAATAAATCTGTCTTACAAATTTTGAAAGGTTGTCCTGGTAAAAGCTGTCACCAGGTAAATTCAAGGTTCAGAAACAGAAACTGTCACCTGCTTCTAGATTCTGTTAAAATGAAGGTAAGAAACCTCACTTTTAAGGAGACCACAATATAAACAAAACATTATATTATCTTCCTCCTGAGGAAGGAGGAGGAGAGTCGCCACCACGTGCAAGTAAAGAAAAAGATAAAAAGTTTTGAAAATAGGAGTGGCACTTTAGTTATTATTTTTTATCCTTTCTCTGTAAGGGCTTGATAAAAGAGAAAGCCAAGAAAAGAGAGCAAAACTAAAGGTAGGGAAAACATTAGCCAGAGCAAAAGGGTGAGGGAAAGCAACCAACAGGTGAAGTAACTATGTGCCATTAATTAGATTTGTTTTTTGTTTTTGTTTTGAGATGGAGTCTCGCTCTGTCTCCCAGTCCGGAGTGCAGTGACACAATCTCAGCTCACTGCAACCTCTGCCTCCCAGGTTCAAGTGATTCTCCTGCCTCAGCCTCCTAAGTAGCTGGGACTAAAGGCACCGGCCACCATGCCCAGCTAATTTTTATATTTTTAATAGACACGGGGTTTCCCCATGTTGGCCAGGCTGGTCTCAAACTCCTGACCTCAGTTGATCCTCCCACCTTGGCCTCCCGTAGTGCTGGGATTACAGGCATGAGCCACCATGACTGCCCCATTAATTCGGTTTGACTATTTTTTCTTTTTTCTTTTTTTTTTTTAATGATGAAGATGACTGGGCTAAAGAGAGAAGTGCTTAAAATTGCCGATGGTCTCAGAAATCGGACAACAGATTAATTCAGTGACCAAGACCAGGTAGAGCTGAGAGGTATCTGCACTTCTCTACAATTCTCACTGTGTCTGTGTTGTTTGCATGTTCACTGGCTACCTTCTTTCCACGTGTAGCAGATATATTAAAGAAGCACTTAGGGACAAACTCCTTTAAAAATGATCTCAATCTTAACTCCAATAAAAATTAAAGAGTCTATTTATGATACAAATTAAAAGGGCCTGAAAGACCCACCGTTAAGAAAAACCAACCAATCAATAAAAAAGAATTCTAAAATGCCCTCCCTGTCCTGTAGGTAATGACATTTTAATTCCACCATTAGGTTAAAGCCTGATGACTCTTAAATGCACAACCCACATACCGATAAAAATATAAAACAACTATATCGAGAAGGGCTATTAGCTCGTCACAATATATGAACAGGATATATTAATTTGTCATCTATCAAGAAGACAACTGGGGAAATTACAGGTTTCAAAATGTAAGCATTTTGATGACGGGGAGAGAAAGTTCTGGAGCTGGCGATCCCCCAAGGAAGATTCTGGATGGACAGGGCATCAAGGAAAGAACCCCAATGACCAAAAGGAGCAAGCAGAGGAGAGGCAGACCCGTGGCTGCCAGGCTGCTTACAGAAGAATGAGGAAGAGAGAAGACAAATTTTGTCAATGTCAGTTCTGCCTGAGCCAACCCTGGCAATGGGTCTGAGGTTATAGGAGGTGATACTCAATAGATAGTGTTTCCTCCATTTGACTGCATCCAAAACACACCCAACCATAAAAGTTGGGTGCAGTCAATAGGATGGGTCTGTCTGGTCTAAGTTAAGACTCCTAATTAAGCAACATATACAGCTGGAAGAATCTCAGACGTGAGTGTTCTTCCTAATGTACACACACACACACACACACACACACACACACACACACACAGGCACGCACACACTCCTGACCTTGCAGCACTGTTTTCTTTTTCTTCCTGGCTCTCTTCCTGGCCTACATCCCCGGAGGGAAGTTATTTGCAGACCAATTTCCCAGCTGTACAACAAAGAGGACACCTCACCTGGGACGCTGGACTGGAGAACGTTATCCTCAATGCGCTCTGCAATCATGACATGTCGCTGATGAGATCCATCATAAGTAAAGTAAAACTCAGCATCTTCAGGAAGATACACATTTTTGTCAAACTTCGCATAAACCGTCATCTGCCCCTGAAAAAGGAATAAGTCGGGGCATTGTCACACTTCCTTGTCCTGGCTCTAAGAAAGCACAATACAAAGGGCCTGGGTCCATAACAGTGTCATTTGTTATATTCACTTCATGTGGTTGAGTTCAAATAGCATGAGTGCTTCCTTCCAACAACAACACATTTGACATTAGGGAAGATGCTTCCTGATATATTTAGGTATGGGTATCAGAGCTGGTTTGTTCTGTTTTTAAAGTTAAAGAAGTTCAGGGCATAGGAAAGAATTTTTTTCTTTCTTTAAAATGTACTAGATGTAGGAGTGTGGTACTTTGTTGCCTTTTGCTTTTCAAAAATTATTTTTAGAGACAGGGTCTCACTATGTTGCCCAGGCTGGTCTCAAACTCCTCTGTGCAAGCAATCCTCCCACTTCAGCCTCCCTGGTAGCTGGGGCTACAAGGATGTGCCACCACACCCAGTGGTCTTGTACTCTGAATTTCTACCAGCTGAACATGATGGCTTGAGTTAATTTTTATTGTGTATCCAAAATTCCATTATTAGTGCAAAAGTTCATGATAATTATTCTTAGCTCTGGCCTTACCCTGTGCTAGACCATAGTCAGTTGTAAGTATCTTAAATATTTACAAACATTGCCAAATAAATAGGACTACTCCCTCCCCCTTGCTATGCTATTTCCATTTGCTATTTCTCTTCTCTGAGGAGTTTCCAAGGGCTCTTTCCTCACACTTTCTCTTAAGAGCTTCTGGTTGGCACAAAGCCCTGCAAAGTGCCTTGGTCCCAAGGAGAGGAGCTGCCACCTCAGGTCACCGAGGCATCCTCTGAGGACTAATGTCAAAGGAAGTGGGGCAGCAGGCTGGGGCTCTTGGGTATGTCATCATGCTGAGGCTTTGCGGAGGGGCTACAGCAGCCGTGTTGCACCCAGGGGAACAGCAGCTATGGTAGGGACTGCCAGGACATCTCCAGACCCCAGAGGCTTTGAAAGATTTGTGCTACTCCCTACCCAAAACACAAAAAGCAATACAAAGTGGGGCCTCCAGAGAGACAGCGCATTCTGCCCAGCCTGTGGGAGTGGCGGGGAAATGGAAACCTGGAGGTGGAAAGGGTCGCCCACTTTGGAGGGCCTCCAGAGCTCGGCCCTGCGTGGAGAAGCATCTGGGCTTTTGTGTGCTTGTCCAACAAAAACAAACCTTCTCGCCAAGATATCCTTACCCTATGATAGAGGAGAAAGTGAACGGAGAAAAGCCTACACAGACTCCTTCACATCAATTTGCCTCTGACAAATATTAGCAAGATATTTCACAGGACACTAAGAGTTAAGCCAATTAGGATGAAAAACAAAATCAGTGCAGGGTTTTCTAGTAGTCACATAGTTATTTAATCTCAGTTTGTTACAATAAACAAGAAACTATGCTTTTCTAGTGGTTTGCAACCTATCACACACACAGTTATCTGAAATTATGAAATGGTATAAATACAAAGTATAGAGTTCTGAAAAAAAATCACTGGTTGGCAGTTTTGAATTGCCCTTTTCTGCATATGAGCATGTGTGTGTATGTGCACACATAAACGTAACCAATAGAAAAGCAACACGCCAAGAAAAATCTACCATACAATAGCTTCCAAAAAAGTTCAGGAAGGAGATCTGAAAAGCAAAAAACAACAAATGTCTAACACGACTGAGAGAGGAAACTTAGATGAAATTCCATTTCCTAAAAAAGGAAGAACAGCTTGCTTTAGTCATGTTCCTGGTTGCTAAAGAGACTGTTAACTATCCACAGGCAGAATCTGACCTGACCTGTTCGTGATTTTTTTTAAATCAAAAAACAAATTATATAAACAGATCAAAAATTTTCACAGATCACAAGGATATCTAATCTGCATCTATTCAAAACAATGATATTACTATTTTATTTGGTTGGGTGGACAAGGACTACAGCTTATGAGAGTTTAATTGCAACCCTTTCCAACACAATACAACCCTGAACATTACAGTCTTGTAATTCATCATGCCTGCCTTTCAAGAACCATGCCATGCTTTACACTAGTAAAAGGATAACCAACAATCATGTGAGTAATGATACATGCCCATTAAAGAGATCAAAGAGAGATGACCAGAAGTCCTAACACTCAAAAGAGATTCAGCAATAAAAAAGAGTCTCTTATATGGTAACCAGAAAAACATCAGAAAGACCCAGTTAAAGATGCTATGGAAGAAGAAAGGGGTGATACAGAAACCAACAGAGGGGCCCAATTAGACAGAAATGGATGGGCAGGAGAGGAAGACAAGGAAAGAAAATATGAAGATGAAATAACAAGAACATTTTCATTCAGAAAAGGCAGATAAAGCTCAAAGGAGATGGATTTGGATAAAGCTACTTAGGAGATCAGCAGGAAGAATGGCCTTCTGAAAGAATATGCATGTACAGCTTAAATAGCCAACCACAGGTGGCAGTTTTTTGGGTAGGAGTGGGATCTTTCTAACCACTGAGGCCACTGAAAATCTGCTACTCTTCTTAAAAGGCCACCAATTTCATATATGGCAAAGACAAAATTCCAATGTACAGAATTCCAGAGTACCTCTCCTGGATCCAATTACATTCTTTGTTTCAGGCAATTGAAAACTAGAAACTTTCCTAAATAAATTTGTTGGCATAAATATCAGAATCACTCTGCTTCTACATAGAAGCAATAGAGGTGTCTTCTCACCTTTCTATAAACTCACTATATCCAAAATAAAAAAAAACACTCAGATATGCTGCTGAAATTTCTGGAAACAATAAGAAGCATGGTAGGCAAAATTATCTCCCCAAATTAATCAACAAGTTTAGTGTATTCCAGTCAAAACCCATTTTTCAAATGAAACTCAACAAGCTTATTCTAAAGTTCATCTGGAGGAGTAAACACACTAGAATCGAAATGATATTTTTGAGAGAGAATGTTTGGGCTGTCAAAGCTTGCTCTACCACAAAGCAAAACATACAATAAAACCAGTGTCATTTAAACAGAGTAATGGTAGCATAGAGACAGACAAGTTCAAAGTCTGAGGCAGACACATGAACCCATGGGAATTATGTAATAATAGGTGGCATTTCAAATCAGCGGGGAAAGAATGGACAATTCAATACATAGTTTTAGAACAATAGCTATGCATTAGGAGCAAAAACATGCTTTCTGCCAAATGATTAAATTTCTAATTAATTCAATATCTAACATAAAAATCCATAAAAGCATAAAATTAGAAGACTGTTTAAAAGTTTTCATTATTGAATAAATATAGCAATTAAAGGTATTTAGATTTTATCTGCATTGACATGATCCTAAACTATCAACCTATTTTCATTTTTCCTATTCTCTTCCAGTCTTTATTCATGTGCACAGGTAATTATTACACAGCTATACTCATGGCATAATACATTAATACATACTGGTGTGGCTTCTTCTTTTCTATCAAAAACATTTTTCCACATTGTTACAATCTTTGGCACCCTTTTTAATTGCATTCCACAAAGCATTTGATGTTCCACAATTCCATGATTACTTAAATATTCATCTACTGTTCATTAAGTTTACTTCTGACTTTTTAACATTTTAAACAACTCTTGATAAACATTTTAAGTAATTTTTATCCTTTGAGATGCTATTTTAGAATAAAATTCTAGAAATGCTTCCAAAAATATGAATAAGTTGTCACAAATTGCCAAACTTCTTTCCAAAAATTTTGTATCAACTTTTATCACATGTGCTGGTTAAGAGTATCATTTTCACTCCAACCTTGCCAAAACTATCTTTGGAATTATTTCCTGTGTTAACAGATCATAAACAGTTCCTCGCTGATTTAATTCATTTTTCCATTGCCACTGAAATTTATTGCCCACTTTTATAAAAGTCTATTGCAAAATAATGTAAACATTGTTAGTGGCCAAACCAAATTTCAATTTGAATAAATTTAGTCTTCCCTCTTCTGTTTCACATATGAATTCGCCTACAAACTTTGCCTTTGGCAGGTCAAAATTTGTAGTTTCCCAAGTGAACCAGTTGAAATCAGTGTCAGAATCATTCCCTTTCCCTGTCAAATAGTGAAGGTGTATCACCTCTTACCCAATCATGCCCAAATAAAAAATACTCATCAGTACTCCCATAAAACCTTGGAAGGCCAAGTCACATGGAAAACAGGAATCACAAATGTAGAGCAGAAAAGCTGAATTGACTAGAATCACACTAAATGTAGTTCAATATAAATACATACAAAGAATCAGGTAAATTAAACTAACATTTTTTACCATCAAGCATTCTCTAGAGAAATTCTCCTTGTAAAACTCAATAATTTTCAAAGACCAACCCTTCTGCTGAAATGCTGTGACATCTATAAATTTCTTCCCAGAGAACCAAAAAGGTAGCAAATGTTTTTGCCACCTTAAACTATCTTATCCAACTTTCCTATTCCTTTCCAGACGGTATTTAAAGTGGAAATGGTTGTCGACACCAGTTTGCATGTTCTAAAGATTTTTTCATTAATCTATGTCTCTAATACCCTGAGTAATTGAGTGGCTGTATTAGCCTAATCACTGGGTATTCTTGTACTCATGTTTTCTCTCCCTTCCTCCCTTTCTTCCCTCCCACTATAAACAATGCATCTGTATATAATTACACTTTGTTAATAACAATGCTATTTGCTGAACAACACCTTAACTCTCTGGTTTCTTAAATATATGGCATGACTAGGCAATGAACAAATACTGTATTTTCAAATTATGACAACTAGAAAAAAGGATACATCTTTTTATAGTGGGGTTTCTTAACCAAGGGAAGAATCTGAATATGGATTTCAGACAGTTTGAAAACCTCCGAAAATTATTGGCAAAACATAATAATGTCTTTTGTGTGCATATATGTCCATTTTCTGAGGAAAGGTTTTTTATGGCTTTCATCATAGTCTCAAAGGCATCTAAAGATTCAAAAAAAAGTTTATGAAGTCTCGCTTTTATAGTAACAGGCAAAAATGGGAAGTTAATAAATACTTTTCAATGGTAATTGTCACCTTTTTATTTGACAGGAAGACATAAACTATCTTCCAATGGATTCTAGTATTATACACAGCCTTTATATGGGATGATTTAGGGAAAGAAGCATAATAAAAGTAAATATAAGTTGACTGTTATATATTATAATCAATGTTGACTAATACATGCCATGAAAACCATTATGCTAAAATATAGTGCTAAGTGAAATATCACTTTGATTTGTATTCAATATTTGAAACTTGTCTTCTTTACAATAAGAAAAAAATCTATACAGAGCCTTTCCTGTAGAACACAGTGTACTGAACTTTGTAAGATCCTTGAAAAGTTAAAAGAAAAAAAAAGGATGCATGGTTATTATCCCATTGTATAGGTGAGTAAATACAACTATGGGTACTACTGCTAACTAGCTCAGGATCCCAGAGCCAGATGTGTAATATTAGGTTTCTTGATGTCTGCCCCAACCCCCAAGTTAGGTTATCCTCTTCACAATTTCTCAAGTACAATAGCAGATGTGGTACCAAAGGAAGCACTATGGGCACAAAGTATTTTATTCAAATTACTGTGTTTAGCTGAAGTACTTCTTTAAAAGAAAGTGTGGAGATGCAAATATTATTTCTTATATGTGTGTGCACATATATACAAATACAGATATTGATATATCTAACTACTTACACATATTATCTATGTGTACAGCACACCACAATTTATACAGTGCTTTCTTGTGTGTTTTCTTGTCTTATTCCCACAATACTACCTGGCAGGTATTATTATGAACCTTGTTTATTAAAGAGAACACTGAAAATACTAGATCTAGTGAGGAGCAGAGCCAGAAATAAATCTATATATTTCTGTGCCAGGCTCAGTACATTTTCTCCCCACCATGTTAGTGAACGAACAGCAAATGGGCAAATATTTAGTGACTTATCTACAGCTTTTCATTTAACTCAATCTTCGCTTCATGTTCTTAATGTAGGAGTTCCCATCCTGAAATCTATGGATAGATACAGTGAGGGGGAAATATTCCCTAATCCTTCGGAAAATGTATGCAACAGTTTGGGGCATTTATTTGGGGAGTCTGTCTATCAGTTACAGATTCTGAGAAGGGTACACAAAGAACATGTAAATCAAAAAACTGAAGAACCACTGATTTGAAGCATGTTTAAAAGCGTCTGGCTTTTATATAATTTAAAATATCAAGATTATTCAAATGTATCATCCCATTCACGTAAATACAAATTGGTTAAATCCAGGGGGAAATATCAGAATGCCAATTTTTTTAAAGAAGGTTAACTAAAATAACTTAAAAGA
Organism: Hylobates moloch; assembly: GCF_009828535.3. Classification (NCBI taxonomy): domain Eukaryota; kingdom Metazoa; phylum Chordata; class Mammalia; order Primates; family Hylobatidae; genus Hylobates; species Hylobates moloch. The sequence goes on along the minus strand of NW_026652298.1, from coordinate 21,617,783 downwards.
CTTATAAGACATTTTTTCAGAAATAGCCTTTAGAGTAGGTGTGCATCTCCAGATAGGATAATATAGACCACAGCAGGCCAACAGTCCTGCTGAAAACAACTAGGAATAACAACGGCTGGCAAAAAAAAAAGTCATGGAAACAATGAGGACATAAATGTAACAAAATACCAGAGAGGAGAACCACTCAGAGAAGTAATGGAAGCCAAAAGACAATTGGGTAATATCTGTGAAGGAATGAAAGAAAATCCCATGTCTAACAAAATATCTTTAAAAATGAAACTGAAATTAAAATGTTTAAGACAAATACTGAGAGAATTCAGTGCCAACAGACCAGCACTGAAAGAAATACTGAAGGAAGTTATTCAAGGAGAAATAAAATGATCTCAAATAGAAACATGGAAATGCAGGAAAGAATGAGGAATAGTGAGTAGGTAACTATGTGAATCAATATAATTAATATCAAATATACAAACTATTTTACAAAATTCAAAAATTATATATTTTGCGTAATATATAAGAAAATGTTTTACAAAATGTTATGTCATGGAGTTTAAAATATTTGTAGAACTACAATGTGTGACAACAATAATGTAAAAGGTAGATGAAATTAAAGTACCTAGCCATATTAGGAAATCGCTGAAAGTACTTTTATTATATTTATAATATATTAAATATACATATTTTGACTTGAGAGTAGCCACCAAAAGAATGCATACTAATAAGTTATAGAGAGGAAACTTAAATAATAAAAATAGTTGATTCATCAAAAAGAAAATAAATTAGGAGAAACAAAAAACATAAAAATAAAACATGTGTGCCAAACAGAGAGCAAATAGCTATATGTAGACATAAATCCACCTATATCAGCAATTATATTAAATGTAGATAGACTACTCCAAATAGTACACCGAGTCTGCCGGTATGGATTTTTTTTTATCCAAAAACAATAATGATACCTATACACTGCCAACAATTGACATACTTTAAAAATAACACAGAAAGCTTAAAAGTAAAAAGACATCCATGCAAAACTAATCAAGAAAAAGCTAGCACACACAAAATAATATCAGACAAAGTAGATTTTAAAGCGACACATATTACTAGGGAAAGAGAAACTTTTCATCATAAAAAGAGTCAGTTGAATAAGATAATATCATAATATCTGTATGCCCCTAATAACACATCTTTAAAAGATATAAAGCAAAAGTTAACAAATCCAATAGAATAAACAAATCCACAATCACGGCCGGGTGTGGTGGCTCGTGCCTGTAATCCCAGCACTTTGGGAGGCCGAGGCAGGCGGATCACGAGGCCAGGAGATCGAGACCATCCTGGCTAACACAGTGAAACCCCATCTCTACTAAAAATACAAAAAATTAGCTGGGCAAGGTGGCGGGTGCCTGTAGTCCCAGCTACGCGGGAGGCTGAGGCAGGAGAATGGCATGAACCCTGGGGGGCAGAGCCTGCAGTGAGCCGAGATTGCGCCACTGCACTCTAGCCTGGGTGAAAGAGCGAGATTCCGTCTCAAAAAAAAAAAATCCACAATCACAGTGGGAAACTTTAACATGCCTCTTTCAATAGCGAATAGAACAAGTAAGCAAAAAATTGACATGGATATCAAAGACCTAAATTACACAATTAAAATAACTTACCTGAAGAAATAATTAACATAAATTAAATGCATATATTAATATTTGTAAAAGATACCCATTATTCAAACCTCTGCATTAAACACAATAATTCAAAAAATATAAACACACAGGCCGGGTGCGGTGGCTCATGCCTGTAATCCCAGCATTTTGGGAGGTCGAGGCAGGTGGATCACTTGAGGTCAGGAGTTTGAGACCAGCCTGGCCAACATGGTGAAACCCCACCTCTACTAAAAATACAAAAAATGAGCTGGGCGTGGTGGTGCACACCTATAATGCCAGCTACTTGGGAGGCTGAGAAAAGAGAATCGCTTGAACCCAGGAGGCAGAGGTTGCAGTGAGCCAAGATCATGCCATTGCACTCCAGCCTGCGTGACAGAGTGAGAACTTGTCTAAAAAAAAAAAATTATACACACACACACACACACACACAAATTTAAAATCTAGATGACTTTCACCCTTGACAGAATGATTCACCACTATCAAATTGAAATTGCCTTTGTTTCTGTAACAGAGCAGAACTGAGTAAAACACAATTCATGACAGAGGCCAGCAAATGACTCCAGATTCCTCACAGGACCAGAAGCAGGCTCTTTATAAAGCCCCTTAGCTTGCTTCCTTTTCAAATCCCTAACTTACAGATTCCATGGAAACAGAGAACTCCTAGTAAGTGAAAACATGTATCTGGCACTTTAAGCAACAGATGATAGTGGGAAATGTACTGGCTTGGGTATAAGAAAAATTGTAATCACTCTTGCATTATTCTGATAATCCTTTAGGAATAAAGGCCCTATACTGGCCCCCAAATCATCAACTACATAAACCAAGAAGGAAGCAAAATACAGTTTAACAGTTAGACACAAGTTGGGATTTTAATCAATAATCCACTAGTGTCACTGAGGGAGCAACCTGCCCTACCCTATATTGATGAAAATTTAGTAACTCCATTAAGAATGAGTATGGTCCAGCTCTGCTTTATACCTGTCAGACACACCTGGGCCATGGAATACTTTAATACAAATATAGACAAAGCTAACAACATGCTCAGAGGAAAAGGACAAGGATGCCAAAGGGATGCAAAAAGCATGCTGTCATATGAGGAACAATTGAAGGAACTGGGACTGTTTTGCTAAAGTAGAGACGACTCATGAGTAAACAGTCACTACTGCAAATATCTGAGGGTCTATCATGCAGACATGGGATTAGACATGTTCTGCAGGCCCCAAGGGAAGAGCACAAAACAATACAGGGAAGGACAGGGGACAGAGTTCAGCTCCACAGTGAGAGCCCTCTAAGGATCAGAGATGTCCAAAGACGACAAGGATTGCTTCAGCTTAGGAGGAATAAGCACTACTAGAAGATGGTGTGTTTTGTTTGTTTTTCTGTTTTGCTTATATGATCTGAGAAAGAATGAGGCTAAAGAACTTAAAGAACTATCTAATCTTCAGTGTCTAGAATCTATAATATCTGGTATATAATTCTAGATTAATTGCTTCAATATTTTTTAAGATGGGGGTCCTACACAAGTAGATTTGGATTTTGTTGGGTTTCTGTTCATTTTTTGCTTCTTTTTTTTTTTTTTTTTTGAGATAGGTTCTCATTATATCACCCAGGCTGGAGTACAGTGGCATGATCATAGCTCACTGCAGCCTCAAATTCCTAGGCTCAAGGGATCCTCCCACCTCAGCCTCCTAAGTAGCTAGGACTGCAGGCACCACCACCATATCACACCTAGCTAAATTTTTTTTTTTTTTTTTTTGGTAGAGACAAAGTCTCACTATCTTGCCCAAGCTGGTATTGAACTCCTGGGCCTCAAATGACCCTCCCACCTCAACCTCCCAAAGCGCTGGAATTACAGACATGAGCCACCATATCCAGCCCCAGGTTTGTTTGTTTGTTTGTTTATTTATTTATTTATTTATTTATTTATTTTTATTATTATTATTATTATTAGAGACAGGACCTTGTTCAGTACCCCAGACTGGAGCGCAGTGGCATGATCTTGGCTCACCACAACCATGGCCTCCTGGGCACAAGTGATCTTCCCACCTCAGTCTCCTGAGGAGCTGGAACTACAGGCACACACCACCATGCCCAGCTAATTTTTTGGTAGAGAGAGGGTTTTGCCTGTTGCACAGGCTGGTCCTGAACTCCTGGGCTCAAGCAATCCACCCACCTCAGCCTGCCAAAGTGTTAGGATTATAGGTGTGAGCCACTGTGTCCAGCCCCAGGTTTGTTTTTTAATTTCTCCCTTATATTTTTGCTTTGGTTTATTTTTCAAATTCCTTGGATTTATGCTTAGTTTATTTTTATTCTCTGTATTAATGGTTTTCAAACTGAGATCAGGGGAACCCTAAGTTGTAATGGGAGGATGTTAGGAGTTCATAAACATTCCATTTAAATTTCATTTGGGAAATATGTTTCCAATTAGTATTAAATCTAAAAGGATTATCATCCACTTAAATTTATTATTTACCAAATTTCAAGACACTGGAGAGGACCTAAACTGTCAGGTTGTCATTTTTCCACTGAATTGACAAATGCAATAAACTTAAAGAACACATTTATAATAATAAAGTTTTATCAAGCTTACATATTAATGTTCCTCATAAGACTTGTTTGGGAAAAAAAAGGTTTCCTTTTATCCAATAAGAAAGAGTCTCTAAGGCCCCTCTAAGGACTATAGGATACCCTCTGCTGTCTTATGGGAAGACAACTAAGTTCTATTAGTGACCAAAGTCACTAATGGTCTAAGAAAATATTCCTCTAAGCCCTTTTTATGGTTCATGTCTCAAACAAGCTTTACATTTGCACCACAGTAAAGACTACAATTTGTCAACTTCAAATTCAGCTTGAACCCACACGGACAGTAACCTCACATGGTTATTATTTAGCACTTGAGGTCTACAGATTTATTTCAAATCAAGTGCCGTCTGAAGGTTATTGTGGACCAAGTAACAGCATTGAACATCCCAAACTAAAATGAAGACTATCAGGAATACAAACAACCCCAAGTCTCCATGGATTGATTACCCCTGGGCATAACCTGATCATAACTATCCATTCTTATTTCATGGTAGACCACCAAGTCCTTGTGTTCCACAGGAAGTCCCTCTCCTTTGTACAAAGGTATAAAAGCTGGGGACAGTTCCCCTTGTCCCTCTCATCTGGCCAGCATCTGTGTGAGAACATTCCTTCCACCCTCTATCCTCAGTGTACATACACACACACATGCACATACATACATACACACACACACACACGAGGCCAATCTTAAATAAGAGTGCTAAAGACTCTGCCAAGTAATGCTCATTGCAAGATACTGGGAATCCTAAGTAAGAAAAGCAAAGATTCAGAAATGTACAATTTAGAGATCTGAAAGAAGCCTTAGAGCGCTTCTGGATCAAACCCCTTACATTACAGGAAACTGAAGACCCATAACCTTGATCTAGGTTCCATCACACAGCTAACCTTGGACCAGAAATCCCTGGTGGTCACCTTCCACCGAATACCTTTCCCACTCCCCCAAGCTACTAGTGGGGAAGAGCAACAGTCTGACCCCCAAATGAATCCTATTCCTCCTCCAGGGACTGGGAAGAGCCTTTATGAAAAGAAGTCAGGATCAGAATCAATGAACTCTCCCTAAAGTTCCTCAGCGCCCACCCCCACAGCATCCCCAGCCTCCATTGTCTTGTCTGTTCTCTTCTGGGCTCCCGTCACCTTTGCTAAACCATAGAGCACTTTCAGGTCCTGTTGCTCTTCTCCTCAAATCGAAGCAAAAGCAGGAAAAAAAGCCAGCCCAGTCACAGCATGGAAAACCTGAAGCCCTGATGGAAACTAGAGAAGCAGGGCACATGGAAAGAGCAGCTAGCAGTCGGTCAGCCCCGGCTCCAAGAGCCTATAGAAGAGGGGAAAGAAAAGGACACAAGGGGCTGGGCATGGTGGCTCACGCCTGTAATCCCAATACTTTGAGAGGCCGAGGCGGGCGGATCACCTGAGGTCAGCAGTTCAAGACCAGCCTGGCCAACATGGTGAAACCCCTTCTCACTAAAAAATTAGTGAACATGGTGGCAGGCACTTGTAATCCCTGGTACTCGGAAGGCTGAGGCAGAAGAATCGCTTGAACCCGGAAGGCAGAGGTTGCAGTGAGCTGAGATCACACCATTGCACTCCAGCCTAGGCAACAAGAGCAAAAATCCATCACAAAAAAGAAAAGAAAAGAAAAGAGGAAAAGGAAAAGAAAAGAAATGAAATGAAAAGGAAAAGAAAGGAAAAGAAAAGAAGGAAGAGTACTTGGTGGGGAGAGAAAAAAACAACGGCAGTAGGCTGGGGAGTGATGACGGGGGCAAGCAGAGAAAGAGCTGGAAAAACAAAGGAACTTGGAGCTTAGTTGAAACAGGAAAAGCGTGAGAAAGATGGAAAATAAATAGATAAATAAAAATGAGCAGGAGAGAGAAAGATTCACCCCACCAGGAATGGCAATCTGGAAACACTTTTGTAAAAAGGAGGAGGGGAGAGGGAGGCAGAAAAGGATCTAAACTTTGGTGCTGACAAGGAACACTGCATCTAATCCAGATCAAGAGCTGAGGGCCAGGCAGGGCGCGGTGGCTCACGCTTGTAATCCCAGCACTTTGGGAGGCCGAGGCGGGCGGATCACGAGGTCAGGAGATCGAGACCACGGTGAAACCCCGTCTCTACTAAAAATACAAAAAATTAGCCGGGCGTGGTGGCGGGCGCCTGTAGTCCCAGCTACTCGGAGAGCCTGAGGCAGGAGAATGGCGTGAACCCGGGAGGCGGAGCTTGCAGTGAGCCGAGATTGCGCCACTGCACTCCAGCCTGGGTGACAGAGCGAGACTCCGTCTCAAAAAAAAAAAAAAAAAAAAAGAGCTGAGGGCCAAAGAAGCACCTTGGATGTGTCTCATTGAAACTCGTCATAAAGTGGGGGTGCAGAGGTTTCACACTACTCACATCCCGCTAATGGCACATCCCCATTCTGGGGAGCCCCTCTTTCCATACAACCCTGCAGGGAGAAAGGAGAGCACACCTGGGGACTCCTTTCTCATTCCCATCCACTTTAGGCAGAAGCAGCCATGGCTTTAAAAGGAAGGAGCTCATTTTTCTGGCCTTGTCCCTTCTTGCCCCTCACTGTTTCTTTCTCCCTCTTCTACCTCCCTCCCTCCCTCCCCTCACCAACTTTCAATGGTCCCATAAAATTCGACATTGTTTACAAACCTTACCATGGCAGGTACCTATTTGCAGATATTTTACTGTTATCAAACTCCTACCATATAGATGTTACTGAAGCAATCTCAGGTATAAAGGAACATCAGGCACTGTATTAACTCACTAAATATGAAATTTCTCATTTCCTAACAGAAAGCCTTAATGCAAAAACAGTAGTATTTATCAGTTTATTAATCGTGGTTGCTTAGGAACACATAAGGATAAAAATGGACATGATAGGACCCTTTGTGTTTTAATTAACAGTACTGTGCATTTGAATGTACCAAGTACCATTCTAAGTGAATTATCTCATTAATTCCTTACAATTGGCCTGTGAGGTAGAAACCATCATCTTCATTTTACAGATGAGGAAACAGAGGCTTTGATAGGTAAATGCCCTGATTATACAGTGATCTGGAGGGTCAGGAAGAACCAGGAGTCAAACCCATGTTTCCCTCTTAACTCCCGGCAAGCCCTGCCACTGTGATCAGTGCTGCATCCCCCACAGCAAAGCCTCTGCCGAAAACAAGAGACAACCCAGTGCATTGATTGGCTCCATGACCATCTCCTCACACCTAACCCCACAATGAAGTCTTAAGAAGTTACACATGAGTATCCATTGAGTACTTCAAAGAACTGACCATGTTCAAGGACTGTGAATATTGTGACCTCTTTTAGATTATTTTCTCTTCGTCCTTCATTCAACAAATACCTGATGTATGCCAGGCACTGTGTTAGGCACAGATAGTATGAAGACGACAAGACCTATCCTTTCTTTCCTTCATGGAGCTCACAGCCTAGTAGGAAGAGAAGAGCTTAAACACAAGTGAGCACAAGGGTCTCTGTATGGATAGGAGAAGGAGTAACAGGTCAGGAAAGGCCTCTCTGAAGATGGAGAGGACACTGTGAATGGAAGGGAATTCCAAATAAAGGCATGAAGACCAGTGAGAGAATGGCTCATTTGGAGAATGACAGTTTATTTTCGCCAGGCTGTGATTCCTGAAGTAGAAAGTAGGACAGGAGCGGAAGCTGAACATGAAGGCAGAGGCCATCGCAGGGAGGGCTTGGAAGACAAAGAGTTCCTGGAAGAGTTTTGAGCAGGAGAGTAACACAACCAGATTTGCATTTTACAAAGACCAGTCTAGGAGACAGGGGCAGTTATGCCAGGAAGGCTGCTATCGAGATTGGCTTTCCTTGAGGTACAGTCTCTTTCTCAGTACCCTGCTGCTCTGAAATTTTTAAGACTACCAAAAATAACCTAGAGATAAAAACATGGGTCTGGCTCAATGACTGTACATGCAGACCAGAGATACTGGTCTGGATCTCCACCCATCTCCTGAAGCTCTAGTGAGAAGTGTAAGGCCTCTAAGATTCAAGTAGACCTGGACTCCAATCCTGGCTGCCTCTGCTACTAAACTGTACAACAGGAATAAAAACAGTGCCTGCCTATCTTAGGGAATTCTTAACATCGCTAAATGAAATAAAATATATTGACACTTGCATAGCACTTCTGACACTTAATAATTACTTAATAAATTAATAAATTAGCCAGCTACTCAGAGATTACTAAAATCAATATCACTCTTGTTATTCAGTATTGTTCACTGAAGAAACATTTATTGAATATCTAATGAGTGCCAGGCAGTTTCCTCAACTTTCTCAAAACAGCACAGTAAGGTCGGCAGCACAGCATCAGTACCCTCATTTTACAGAAGAGGATATTTTGTTCAGAAGGCTACATTATTTGAGCAAAGTTACAATGACCCTCCTCAAGTTCTCCAAGCTGGCAACAGGATTCAGAGAAATAAAATAGAAGGTGTAGTAAGCACTCATTTGAAAGACTCCATTTTATAAATGAAAGCCCTCTCTACTTCAAAATAGTCTTCTCTCTACATTGCAAAAACACAACTTAAAAAAAAGAAAAAGAAAAAACAGAAGTATTTTTATCCTGAAGACAGTTCACTCTAATTTGGCAAAGCGTTATCAGTTCTTGCATTCTTCTGGAACTGGATGCTACTTGCCATCTGTTTAGAAGATCAACAGAGGACTCATTTTCCAGGATCTTAATCTACCTCAGTTGTGTATCTGATTTTTTTCTGGGATATAAAGTGGTACAAGCACTAGCTTATGAGTGCACAGAGAAATGTTACCTGTGCTATATGCTAACTCCTCACTTTGTCTATCCTTTATGTGGCCTTCCAAGGACACAGGATCATCTTCCTTCCTCTTTAATGCACAAATTCTATGAGTACATTTGCCTAGAAGTATGTCCTGCTCCTCTGCCTCCCTGAAGACCCTGAAGTGAAATCCCCAGGATTTCATACCTTTCATTACCAGTGAGCATGCTGCCCTGGCCCTTGTGCTCATCCCAACCCCAGCTATCCTGGAAGGCCCCGCTCTTCTGGGCATGCCCATGATGTCCCTCTGAATTTCAGTCCATCTCATCTCAACCTGTCTTATAGTATTTAACTGTCCCTCTCTATTCTTCTCTTTTCTCTCTGCCAACACTATGGGCCTTCATTTTACCAATCTATGCTCCTTCCATCCTTTTTTTTATCCTCTTATTAGTTTAGATCCATGTCCCTACCCAAATCTCATGTTCAATTATAATCCCCAGTGTTGGGGGTGGGGCCTGGTGGGAGGTGATTGGATCATGGGGGTAGATCCTTCATGAATGGTTTAGCACCATCCTTTTGGTGCTGTTCTTGTGATAGCGAGTTCTTACAAAATCTTGTTTTAAAGTGTATAACGTGTCCCCCTTTGCTCTCTTGTTCCTGCTCTGGCCATGTGACTGTGTGCTCCCCCTTTGCCTTCTGCCATGATTGTAAGTTTTCTGAGGCCTCCCCAGAAACCAAGCAAATGCCAGCACCATGCTTCCTGTACAGCTTACAGAACTTTGAACCAGTTACACCTCTTTTCTTTATAAATTACCCACTCTCAGATATTTCTTCTTTTTCATGCTTCATCTCATTTCTTAATTTCAAGAAAAATCTGATTTTTCTTGCCTTAATGAATTATTGCTGTAATAGTTGTCAAATGATGATTTTCTAATTCCATCATTCCTTTTAAATTATTTTTTCTTTCAATAGTTTTCGGGGTACAGGTGGGTTTTGGTTACATGGATAAGTTCTTTAGTGGTGATTTCTGAGGTTTTAGTGTAATCGGTCTTAGATATTTCTTGATAGCAATGCAAGAATGTACTAACAGACCCTCCCACATAATGAAGGCCAGAGAGCATCATGGTTAAGTCAGCCAGCCCTGGATCTGGAGTCAGTTGGCCTGGATCCCAAGCCTGACTCTATCACTTATCACTGTTTAGCTTTAAACAACTGGCTTAATTTCTGTAACTTAATTTCCTTTCCTCTCCTGAAAATGGAATTAAGTATAGTCCTTTAGATTTTAGTGACAGTCAAATGTAATAATGAATGCCTCTGCCTGGCATGGAGTAAGACCCTATTATGTGTTTAGTCTTTTTATTTTTCATTGTTAAACTACCCCAGTTTCTTTTAGGAATAACGCAGGATATACAAAAGCGTGAAAATGATACAATGGACTTTGGGGACTCTGGGGAAAGGGTGAGAGGCGGGTGAGAGATAAAAGACTACACATTGGGTAAAGTGTGCACTGCTTGGGTGATGGGTGCACCAAAACCTCAGAAATCACCACTAAAGAACTTATTCATGTAACTAAACACCACTTGTTCCCCAAAATCTATTGAAATAAAAAATATTTTAAAAAGCTAAAAATGAATAAAGCAGGATATAAAGTAATTATTTCCTCTCAAATTTCCCTCAAATATTCTTATGCACAAAAAGGACTCAAAGTTAATTAACTAGAATGGAAGAACATTTTTGTAAACCAAAAGAATCATTTCCTACTGTTTGTGTGTTTCCACTATGCTTTCATATACCACTTTTTTCTTAATAAAAGTAAAATGTATCTTTATACATTAATTCATCAAACATATATTAAGCCCTTATTAAAATATATTCAAAACAGTGTTCTAGGAACAAGGGATGCAGCAATAAACTGAGCAAATCCCTGTTCTCATGGTCTAGAGCCTTCTGTTGGAAAGATAGAGTAAGTAAGAAAATATCAGATAAGTGCTATATAGAGAATTAAAAATAGTAGAATAATCCTCAATATTTACCAAAAGGAACTAAAAACTTACATCCACATAAAAGCCTGCACATGGATGTTTACAGCAGCTCAATTCAGAATTGCCAAAACTTAGAAACAACCAAGATGTCTTTCAGTAGGCGAATGATAAATAAATCGTGGTACATCCAGTTGATGGATTAGCATTAGCATTTAGCATTAAAAAGAAATGAGCTATCAAGTCATGAAAGGACATGAAGGAACCTTAAATGCATGTCACTGAGTGAAAAAAAAAAAAAGCTGATCTGAACAAGTTACATACTACATGATGCCAACTCTATGACATTCTGGAAAGGGCAAAACAATGGAGATGGTTAAAAGCCCAGTGGTTGCCAAGGGTTGGTAGGCGGGGGAGGGATGAATAGTCAGAGCACAGAGGATTCTCAGGGCAGTGAAAACACTCTATGTAATACCATAAAGGTGGATACTTATCATTATACATTTGTGCAAACCTATAGAATATACAACATCAGGAGTGAACCCTAATGTAAACTATAGATTTTCGGTGATGATGATGTGTCAATGTTGGTTCATCAATTGTAAAAAAAAAAAAAAAAAAAAAGTTCACTAGATTGTGATATTCCTGGTGGGGGATGTGGATAATGGGGGAGGCTATGGTGGCCACACGCACACTACCCTCTCCCTCTCAATCTCAACAATTTTACCCCAAATGTAGTGCTAGATGTACTGCTACAAGTGTCCCTTAATTCAGAAAAGAGAGGAGCTAGGAGAAAATAGCTTCATTGATAAATAACTGTTTACATAATAAAGAAAAAACGTATCATTTTAAATGCCATTTCGAACAATTTAGGATATTCCTGACACTGTAGATTATATTAATATTATGCTGTCTACTCTGGGCCTCTTGAAATCACCCAAAACCCCAGCACACGTAATGAATACAAAAAGGTTTCCAGAGACACATGACTTTATAATTTACCTATCAGAAAGGAAAGCAATTCTCATTCCATGACCACTCTATCCCTTCAAAAACAACAACTAAAAGAGAAGTTTGCTGGCCACACAGTAATTATGGGTCTTCCCTGGAAGTACATTATGACACAGTAACTTGTCAAATATCCTGATGACTGTGCCACAGTATCCCAATTCTTTCCTTAAAACCAAATGGCCACTATGTATTACACAAGACCCCTTCTCTTTGAACAAATTTTTAAATAGCCAAGCAAAGGCATGCTTCCAAAACTTATGATGATTTGAGTTTTTAAAGATATTTGTCTAACTGAAGAAATCCTTAAGTTACAGTAACCCCTTAAGTTATCTCATTCCTGACAAGATAGACACAGATCCGCATTTTGTTTTTTTAACTGGCTATACCCTCCTTCCAAACTATACAACTCCAAACCTTTTGACCACATAAGGAAAGCACACATAACTCCCAAGTCAATAAAACCATCTTCCCAACAATCACAGAAATTAATGCATTCCCATTGAAGTCCAATATGCTAAATTAGGTTGAGCACAGTTACTAAAAATGGATTCTTATCACAGAGAACATCAAGAGCTTTCTACTTTTCTGCATAAGAGATTAGAGGGTTTTTTTTTTTTTGCTTAAAGGCAGAGAAGAGGAAAAAATTAAAGAATTTCATCTGATCATTGCAAAAAAAAAATCTAGCTCAGTACATACTGTCCCAAAGACACCTAAGATATTAGTTTTCAACTGTTTGATTAAAGACTCAACACAGAGCAAGTAAAAAACCAAAAGATTCTAAACAGCTACTTAATTTTTAGGATAAACCTGAGAATAAATTTTTCATTTTCAAATCTAAAATTTTAAACCATTAAAAATATCAACCTTCAAAACAATTCCAACCTGTGCAACATGGCAAAACCTTGTCTCTACAAAAATATACAAAAATTAGCCAGGCATGGTGGCACACACCTGTAGTCCCAACTACTCGGGGGCCTGAGGTAGGAGGATCACCTGAGCCCAGAAAGGCTGAGGCTGCAGCGAGCTGTGATCGTGCTACTGCACTCAAGCCTGGGCAACAGACGAAACCCTGACAAAAAAAAAAAAAAAAATCCTCCTCATGGTGGATAGTTTGAACCTATATTGATTATAGGTTGCATACATGATCAAGTCAGCAGTCTACTGAAATATATTTTCCTTTATTTTGCCTTAAAGGTGCCTACCGATGCAAGGTAACACTGGAATCCAACAAGATAAGTAGGACATCCCTACCTATCTAACTACCTACATGGCCATCACCAGTCCTTCTCCTAGCCTTGCGAGCACCTCTTAACAGGGGAAGAAGCATTTTTACCCCCAACTACTTCTCTGCGGGTCACAGACGTATACAACATATCTGACTGGGACAGTTTATTATTTAAAAAACTCTACATTTGAGGATAAGTTGAGTAGATTTCATTAAATTCATTTTATGAACTTATAAACAGAACTATCAGCTATAAACTTAACCATAAACTATAAGTAATATGCATGTTAATGCTTTACATTTAAACTTGAACCTTAGAAAAACTGTTTTTAGATCAGAATTAGATGGCGATATAGTCACTGAATAACTCTGGAAACCACTATTTGGCATTACATTTAAATCTCACAACACTGCAAGCTAGGTTTTGTTATTCCCACCTTATAAATGGGAAAGTGAGATAGTACAGATTGGAAGTTCACAGCTGGAACTCGAATTCAGGCCTATCTACTATCTACTCATTGCTCTTATTTCAAGATTAAAACAATAGTTAGTGTGTAACTGGTTCATAGGTATTTAAAGGCGCCAAAAAAACAAACTCCCAACTTGTGAAGTTCTAGTCTCTAACACTAACAAAAATAGTCTATACAATTTGAGTAAAATAAGCTACTTACTACACACCTTATCGAGGAAAGATATGTATCTGCCTCCATAATATCGAAAGAAGCTGCCCACCTGAAATGTGATCGGTGACTAAATAAACTTGAGAAATCTAACACATTCTGTGTATTTAAATAAAGGGTGATGTTGTGATGAAGAATACAAACAAAAGGATGGCCATCTAAATGACTTTTAGAAATAGAAAATCTAGAGAATGAGAATTGTTCAATATTTATTTAGCATTGTCCTTGGGGCAAGATCCAGCCAGCAAACATGAATGTTTCACTCTGCTTGACAGGAGATAGAGTGGATACTGCAGCTCCCCCTAAGGCAGCATTCCTTTAGCCCAGATGATATGTTCTTAAAAATAAAATCAGCACTATATATGGCCATCCTCATGATTAGAGCAACACCTATCATCACCTAACCAACCTGTCAATCTCAGTTCTAACGGCTTTCAGTTAATCAGTTTAATCCCACAACAGTCCTTTGAGGTAGGTGTCTATTATAATCTTCATTTCACAAATGAGGAAACTGAGGCAGGGAGCACTTAAATAACTTGCCTAAGATCACACAGCTTGTCAGGAGGCTGAGCCAGGCAGTCTCTTAAACTCTCATAGCCTAGTCCTCATAGCGATGCAGCTACACACACTGGCAATCCTTACAGGTTCTTTAAATCCCTTGAAGTCAAGAATTGCCTCCAGCTATCCACAATTGTGGGTCAGTCCCTTCAGACTGCATTGATATTTATGAGGCCTCTTATCATATCCAGGGCTTTCTGCCATTTTCTGCTTTTCTTTGTTATTTATTTTCTTGATTGTCCCTTGAACTGCTATAAAGCTCACATTTTAATGCCAGGCACCATACTCTTCCTTTGTTTCTTGGGGCAAGTTCGCACACCTATGGTCAACTATCCTGCACCAAAACTGCTCCTTTGGAATACAAGATAAATGTTGGGAAGAGCAGCCACCGAAAGCAATATGATTTGCAGAACCCACTCAACCTGGAGTCGTTTGGCAGCACTCTCATTGGCTGATCTCATCAGGGTTCTCCAATGAGAAACGTTTTCTCTTTGGCCAGAACGTTCAGTACCGTGTGTTTAGTAAAGGGTGCCACAACATCTCTCTGTGGCTGACAACATTCTTTAGCTTTCTGGACGAGAAGGAAAAACATTAAACTTTCGACTTGTCTTAACTATAGGTGATAAGTTAAAAGAGGGCTTTGTTATATTACTTGCTGTACTGTTCTCTATGATTCCAATATTTCATAATTTAAACCCTTTTTACAAAGCAATTTCCAACACGATTTAGATAGCACATCTGACTTGAAAGAAAACTTGTTTTCAGACTTGCAAGGCTAAGGATTTGAATGAAGGTCTGTAGGGGCACAACAAATGGAAGCCACCAGTTGTGACCCATTTAATCAGCCACTAGCCTGACCATTTCTTACTACGTTGGGAGGAAACAAAGAAATTAATCATTTTAAGAATAAGAAGTCTTTCCACAAAACAAGCAGTGCTCTATTTTGTTCTACATGTTTACTTATGGCTTCGATGACAACATAGATATCATTATCAAATTTACCAATGGTAGAAGCAAAGTTGGAAGGGTCAGTCAGGATGAATCAAGTCTCAGAAAGACCTCAACAAGACCAACACTAGCAAGACGAACTTCACCAACTAACAATGAAAATGCTGTACTTAAGTTAAAGAAAACTCAGCGGCACAACACAGGATGAAAGAGGACCAGATAAACAGCACTGACGTGGAAAGGACCTAGAGATTTCAGACAGCAGTAAGCTCAGGATGGGTCAACAGTTTGATACAGTCATGCAAAATGAACTCAGACTACCTGAGACTGAAGGACAGTAGGCAGAACAGGGAAGGTGATGACCCCATGATCCTCTGCATTGGCCAGAGCCTGCTAAGGGATTCTGTTCAATTAGAGGCACTGCATTTTAACCGGATGTTGAGGGCCACACTATGAGAAGACAGGCTTTTGAAGTCAGGGATTTATTCTGGCAAAGAGGACACTTAATGAGAGGATATGACAGCTGTTCTCAAAGTCTTAAAGGATTATATCCAAGAAAAAACAGAGTTACTACACAATGTCTCAGGGGGACAGAACCAAGAACAAGTGGAGAGAATTACCAGAGGCAGATTTTAGGCCACAGTTAAAAAATATTTTGTAGCAAGTAGAACTGTCCAAATATGGACTCTCTTCCGTATCCAGGAAAGTGGCTTCTCATTACCATCAGAAGAGCTTAAGGAGAGTAGATGGCCATCTATTCCTGTCATCAGAGGAAACTGCTACACATAGGATTCCATGATAAAAATCATTCAAACTTACACTGGATATGTATATTCAGAGAACCACAAAAGCACAAAGTGAAAGTGGTCACAAAAGATTATTTCACGCACCCCCTCAGGTCTAAGCAAGGAGACAAACTGCCCAAGAAGATTGCTTTTAAAATACTTCTTTAGATGTTTCTAAGAAGAAACCTGCCCATCTTCTTAGTATTCCCACAGTTCTGGCTTTTCAGAAAGTTCTTCCTGATGCCCAATCTGAATTTCACCTGCTCCAATTATACCAATTCACATGGATACCAAAATGGGCTCTGTAAGGATCATGACAGGAAGAAAACTGACATGAGGACAGGTAATAAAGAAAAATATTTGCAAAGGAAAAATATTAAGCAATGAATTTTAAAAGCTTCCAATCTCTAAATGCCAATGTCATTCAGAACAGTTATAAAAACCGTTAGAAGTCTAGTTTACATACTTTCTTTCCTGAGTACAAACACTGACCTCCTTGTATAAAAGCTCTGCTTTTATTTTCAGACCCAGCTTTCTATCTCTGCAGAAAGAACAAGACAAAAACTTAATGTGTTTAGATTAAAACCACTCAACACTGAAGGGAAACTACAGTTGGGCAGCAGGAACAAAAGATAGCTTTAAAAGGCTGGTGACAACACTAAGTGCTTAAAAATGCCTAGTTCACATAAAAGGTACCAAAGTACAAATTAAATAAAACATGTTCTCTCACTTCTACTAACTGTTTAGGATATGTTGCCAAAATACAAAGTCACCCTGAAATGCTATTTAGCATCGAATTCTGGATGGCCTTATTCCTAGCAACTTACACTGTGCTTAGTAAATTCATCATATACTGTATTGATACACTCTTGCACCGAACTAATTTACCTACTAGTGAGCCAATTAATTTTCTGTTAAAACTCCCTATATCTTAGTTAGCTGGATAGCATATTTTAGATTCTCTTTAAATGCTTCCATAGCAAAAATAAAATCAAAGCTAAGCTCTAAATCAACTCTTTGAAAATAGATTATTTTTCTGTAACTGCTACAGCTTGGTTTTAGATAAAACATGTCAGTAAACAAGACAACAAACTGGTATCTATGTAACTTGAATATTGTTTACAGTTTGGCTAGTCATACCTGGCAGACAGGGAGTGCAGTGCCCAGAAGTTCCAAAGGACTTCCTTGTCATTCTCAAGACTGAACCCTACTCTGTTCTGGGCTGGCAGTGAGCTTTTCACTGAGAAGTATTTGTGCACACACAGGCACCCATATGCATACACACTTTCTCCCCTGGTTTAAACTTGTAGGGATATGGTCTTTGCAACCAAACTCAGGCTAATAGGAAAATTTAGATTAAAACCACTCAACACAGGGGGAAACTGCACAAGTTACATACTGCCCAAGTCAGTCACCTTGATTGCTAGTTTAACAATTGACCCTGACAGGCAGTTTATTGTTAATGCTCTCTTAATTCAGAAATGTATGTCTTGCAGTTGAGCCCTGAAAGAATAAAGGGTTGATACTTAGGTAAAGAAAAAGTGTCCAGACATCCAAAATAGTAGCCAAATCTTTAAACTCTTCTCAGACCCTTGTCCAGTCAAATGTCGTGAGCCTATTCTTCAGAAAATCAGGAAGATAGACCTGGCTTTACAAATCAGGCATGTGAATGAATTACACCACACCCCAAGCATATCCCTAGCTTTCCCAAATACCAACGAAAACAGCCAACTTACTGATTCTCTCAAAACAGGGACCTCACTTGAACCACTAATGCAGGTAGCATTAAAAAAAGAAAATAAAAAAGATTTTTAGTGATTAGCTGGTTATTTAACATGATAGTCCCTAACCTTAATTTCACTTAGAAGATTAGTATAAATTATTTTGTGAAAGCAAAGGATAATAATATTCTTACAGTCACCATTTAAATAACAGTTAAGAGGTATTGAGTTTATCCAAGGGAAAAAATAATGTCCAGTGGACCAACATTCTATTCATATCTATAAGCCTCAAACCTAAAGGGCATATCTATACAAGGCAATTGGCCATATTAGTTTTAACTGTTCCTAAATTAATTCATATAATAGAGGACTATGCAAATATGAGAAGGCGTGTTCAAACAACCACAAAGATTCTAAGTACCTCTGTACAAAAATATCTCCTCTATCAGTCTGCCATGGTTTATGATACTCCTACCATTAAATATACTTCTTGTATTGTAAGAAGTTATTTAATATTTAATGATACAGAAAGTATTTGTGAAATAAAAAATAGGACATCAAACAATTGGTAAATAGATTAGGCACATACCCAGATGAAAATGAAATACATATGGAATTAAGGGGTTTTTTTAACCTTTTTGGTACTTTTCTATATTTTTTAAGTTTTCTACAACAAACATACATCACTTTTATAATTAGAAGAAAAATAAAATCTGAAATACATTTAACAATCTCCCTTTGATAAATATAAACTCACCATATGACCTAGAAATTCTACTCCCAGGTATTTATTTAGGTGTTGTATAAACTTATATTTACATGAAACCTGTGTATGGATGGTTATGGCAGCTCCATCTGTAATCACCAAAAACTGGAATCATCTCAGATATCCTTCAGTGAATAAGCTGTGTTACCTCCACACAATGTAATACTACTAAGAAATACAAAGGAACAAAGTATTAAAACATGAAACTAATGGATGAATCTCAAATGACTTAAGCTGAATGGTAAAAGCCAGACTTGAATGGCTACATAACACAGGATTCCAATTATATGACATCTTGGAAATGTTATCTTTTACAGTTATAGGGAAAAGAACAGCAGTTGACAGGGATTGAGATTAGAAGAAGCACTGGCTACAACAAAGGGGCAGCACAGGGAATTTTGGAGTGATGCTAATATTCAGTACTCTGTGTATTTGTCAATAGTCAGAACTGTACACTAAAAAGGGGGGATTTTACTATATGCACGTTCACACTGCATAGAGTATCTGCCTTTTTCAAAAGAATCATGCATTTAGAACTGAAATTCTATTCATGTCCAGATTATATTTAGATTCTGGGCAATTCTTTCTCAAAAATGTATCTATATTTCCTAAGGGAAAAAAGAGGTTGGTTTTTAAGATTACATAATTATTACCTAGTAGGCACAGAATTCTTAATTTTTAATAGAAAATTTTAAACAGAGATTTGAGAATTTTGCTTGAACACCCATGACAAATCAGACACTGTGCTAGCTGTTTCATCAACCTTTGGTCTAATTCCCACAACATTTTAATAGAGGAATGAGAATTTTTAACAGAGGTGCATGGATGAAATAAGGTTCAGGATGCTCAGGCCTGCCTGGGATGCCCCCGCAGACCCTGGCACAGGTACCTCTGTGGGCCACTGGACAAACACCTAGGGATTCCAAGGAGCTTGAGAGAAAAGGGAATAGAGACAGAGGATGACATTTTCTAGCCTGATACTTTTGGGAACTGCCCCCAAATGCAAACCCCAGAATCTACTCCAGAGAGTGGATTTAGGTGTAGTTGAATACTTCTAGTTTTCTTCATGCTCATGCTAGAACCATTCCTAGATCAATTAATGCATGGATAAATAGTCACAAGGCCAATTCATTTTGCTCAATTTAGAGCTTAGAATGCCCTCCACACCTTTGTGATATTAGAAAAATATGTCTGAGAGGTGACAGAGGAGATTTTTAATGGCTTATCCTCTTAAATGGATTTGAGAACAAGAAACTTCCTCTTGAGCTTAATGGGGGAACTGGTTTTTTGTTTTGTTCTTTTCTTCCCCCTTCATTTAGAAAAGCATACAAATAAACCTTAACTGATCTTTGTTGAAAATTAAAACAACATAATTAGACCAAAGATGTGAAACTGATTTTCATAAAGCAAGAAATTGTTTTTCTTAAAAAACATTCTTGGGGCTGGGTGTGGTGGCTCATGCCTGTAATCCCAACACTTTGGGAGGCCAAGGAGGGCGGATCATGAGGTCAAGAGATTGAGACCATCCTGGCCAACATGGTGAAACCCCGTCTCTACTAAAAATACAAAAATTAGCTGGGCATGGTGGCGTGCACCTGTAGTCCCAGTACTCAGGAGGCTGAGGCAGGAGAATGGCTTAAACCTGGGAGGCAGAGGTTGCAGTGAGCCAAGATTGTGCCACTGCACTCCAGCCTGGCGATAGAGCGAGACTCCATCACAAAGGAAAAAAAAATTCTTTTCCTTCAAATGGAAAACAGTGATACCCATTTTCTATGGAGAAGATAAGAGAGGAGACTAACCTAGAACAGGGACAGGAATAATTACTGAACCACAATTACATTAATCTCTTTCAGAGACACTTTGAAAATAATGTAAAACTTTATTAAATTAGAATATGGACTAAAATATATCTTCATATTACATAAGAAAGGATGGCTAGCAAGCTAATGTTCTTGAAAGGGAATGCTTTGGCTAATTAAGATATTAAATTATTTTTAAGGCCTCAATATGACTGTCTAAATTAAAATATAAAAAACTACAGTACTATACTAATCTGTTCATTAAAACAGATCACAAAAAAATGGCTACTTTAAAACATGGTTAGCCTTATTTGTTAATATATATGGATAGAGAGAGATATATATGCATTTGCCTTTTTCATCTTCATTGCCTCTGAAATTCTGAATGAATAAGGATTTACCATAAAATAGATCTCTATCTGCCTGTTTCTCATCACGGATTTTCTGGAGATTAAACTCTCATAGGAGTCGTACTTTGAAGTTTCAATCAGGAACCAAATGTTCAACAATAAATAGGAGTAAGAATATCCACACCCATTATTTTCATGTCCCATTCAAAGAAAAGTGGGTCTTCCTGAAAGATAAACAAAGCGTTTTATGTTTTGAAACACATGGTGAGATGAGAGACAAATGGTAATGTGAAAACTTGCCTGGGCTGCAGGCCATTTCATTCATTCCATTCATCCATAGCACAAACATTTATTGAGTCCTTACACTCTGGTAGTCCTAGGACATCTGGTAAATAGCTGTGCAGCTTTGGACACAGCATTTATAATTTCTCTGAGTTTTAGAGAGAGGAAATCATACTTAGCACACTGGGTAAGTAATGGGAATTCAATAAAAGGTTGATGAAACAGCTAGCACAATGTCTGCTGTCATGGATGTTCAAGAATATTAATTATCTTTCCCTCTCTCCCTTCCTTCTGAAAAGCTATTGTTACATATTCACAATGAATCTTTTTGCTTAGTCTATTAAATAGTTTAGCATAGCAGCAAGCTTTTCTATCTCTAAGTCACATGTGTCAGATATATCTGTGTGCTACTGCTTAATTATTTCTCAATTACCACTGAATAGTAGCAAAAGATCACAATTGACAGGCTCCCAGATATACTCATTAGATACTGTGTGCCTAAACCTGCAAAGAAATTTCTAGGTTAGGGTGGGGCCAACACTGAGCTCATGACAAAACTGCTGCTAAGCCCTTTATACCAAGAGCATCTCTAACAAAGGGAATACCGACAGATGGTAACAAGATTCCTAAATGGTTCCCATGCAAAGAGCACTGGACAGACAACTATTAGTTATGTGATCAAAAATCAAGGATACTATTAATTTTGCAAATAAATAAAACCTCTAGGGCAATTCTAAATCAAAAACAGCTAGTCTAGGGCTGGGCATGGTGGCTCATACCTGTAATTCCAGCTACTTGGGAGGCCAAGGTGGGAGGATCCCTTGAGCCCAGGAGGTCCCAGCTGCAGTGAGCTATGATCACACCACTGCACTCCAGCCTGGAGGACAGAGTGAGACCCTGACTCTGAAAAAAAAATTCAGCTAGCCTAATAAGCCAATTTCAGGTTCATTTAAAACAGAGGCTTCAACAGCGATCACAGCAGAGGCAGCTTCTGGGGGGAAAATATACCTGAAGTCGCTGACCAGTAGCCCAAACCCATGCACTATAGCGGTTTCAGATTTTTCCCTATTTGCACATTCAACAGGATCTAAGTACATAATGCTTTTACTTTACTTCTCAAGGGTTTCACTAGAGGGTTCATGTAGGCAGTGACTCAAGAAGATAGTAAAAGTGAGAAGGTTGAAGAAAGAAGCTAACAGGTGTCCCCAAAGCCCTGAAGTAGAAATCCATAGTACAGAGTCCCCACAGACACCAGGGCAGGACAATGCAACCCAGCCTATTCCCAGGCCCCCATCCTTCCTCATGCATGGTGGAGAGCAGCCTCTGTGGCTTCCCCTGCTCTTCCAGGCCAAAGGGAGAAGAAAAAGAGAGAAAGAAGGAAAGAGATGTCCAGATTCAAGAATTTCTTGTTCTTCAGATTCTCAAAACAAAGACTTTAGTGAGAATTAAAATAATGAAATTCTCTAACCTCTATTTTAAAACTAATGATGAATGGAATGAGCTTGAATCTCTTTTGCTATGAAGAAATTTGAGAAGCAATATGTTATATAAGCTGTTATTTTGAACAGCCATGGATCTTTCAGATTCTCCCAAAGGTTCTTCAGATCCTAATGTGGTCAGCAAAATGACTAAGTATATGTTTCTTTGATTTTTGTCAGAGCTGGCACTTTAGATTTTTGTGGGGTTGTTTGGATGTCAACTTTGAGACATACATGTTTATGTGCCATTTGTAAGGAGCAATCAGTCAGCAGGAAGAAAAATAAACAAGGCTAGAAGACCTGGATGCACAGCTCTGGTCCATCCAGCCCATGACTCTCCTTCACGCCTTTCTTCAAGGCTCAGAGGAGGACATTTCTCTTTTCAAACTCCATCTGCGAACCTCCTTCCAACTTGTCGAATTTTACCATCCCACCCATCATTCCCCTTCCTCTTCTTGCATTTTCCCTATTTCCCTTCTAACCCACCACACTCTGGCTGACATCTCACCTCTGAAATCCCTGGATCAAAGCCTCCACTGAGGTCTTAGAGGCTGAGTCCAATCTCTCCTGACCTCTCTCTGCCGGCTATTTTTGATGACTACTCCCTTGTCGGAATTCTACACTTCCCTGCCTTCAAACTACCATTTTTCCCTTCCTTTTTCTTCTTTTTCAACTGTCCCTTAGTTTTCCAAGGTTCTGTCATTCATTCATTTAAAGAGAAAGACCATACTTCCTCCAGGGACCACCTGTCATGTCTATTCATGGGGTCATTTGACCCTTCTCATCTGTAAAATACAATGATTATTCATCTCTACAATCTAAAATGGCACAACTGGAAATACATGTCTATGTTGTTTTAAATATTTATAACTAATACTGCTTAGGAAAATTGCCATATTCAAAGCACCTTAATATACATTAACTCATTTGTATTTTATAGGAACTCATTTTTTATTTTTACTATTTGCCTCTGAGGCAACAAGCAGGATTAATATTGGAATCTGTGCCTGCTCATTCTTCAGCCTATATTCATTCTAATGAATGAATTCTAATATTCAGCCTAATTCACTGCATGGTATTCAGTAGCTTTCCTTTAATGACACCTGGCAACTAGTCATATCCAGTAATTAGTTAGAGATAAAATCCCCAGTGTAAGAATGTAACCTGCCTTGCCTCCATTACACTAGTAATCCATTATAGTGGCACAACCGAGGGCTTGCCTCTAGGAACAGACACCTGCTGTGGAATGGCAAGCATTCACCTTGGACATATTTATATTCTACAGTGCTATGCACATATTTTCAAACTTGTACAGAAGTGATTATTTATGAATCACTGACTCTACTATAACACATTTGAAAAATCATGATGTGCATCTTTTTTTCTTTCTCATTTTGTGTATGGGAGCTTTCTTTTGTCAGCCTGAAACATCCACCTGCCTTGGGGCTCTTGGGGCTGGAAGTGAGGAGAGGAAACATTTTAGCACTGTTGCAGCAGAAAGGAAAAGAGAAATGTCAGTTTCTGAAATCCCAAGTATGATTTTTACAACAAGACAATGGGCTGGAAATGCAGGCCTTATGAAGAACAGAGTTTGAAAAATTCAAATCATGGTGTCTTTTTTTTTTTTTTTTTTTTTCCTGAGATGGAGTCTCCCTCTGTTGCCCAGGCTGGAGTGCAGTGGCATGATCTCAGCTCACTGCAAGCTCTGCCTCCCAGGTTCACGCCATTATCCTGCCTCAGCCTCCCAAGTAGCTGAGACTACAGGTGCCTGCCACCACGCCCAGCTAATTTTTTGTCTTTTTAGTAGAGATGGGGTTGATCATGGCCTCTTTTATAGAAGACAAAGCTTCTTATTAATGCTAGGGATGAAGATGGCTGCATTAGGATAGGAGAAGAAAAGAGGGGGAAAGCCCAACATTGGCTGGCTTCTGGGACCAGGGAATTACAAGGAGAGGCAGGAGGCAAAACAGCTGAGTCTTGATCTCCTTTTCTGGGTTTTGGCCCCAGACAAGGAAATGGTTGTCAGATAAATTATGACACACTTCTGAGTGAGTGGCAGCTGACTCTCTGTGATTTGGGGAGGCTGTTCTTGCATCAGCCCAGGAGATGAGCAGAGCACAGTAAACACAGCAAAGCTGAGAGGCTGGGTGAGGGAAGGATAGTGTTTAGCTTTCCCTAGCCAGCTTCAGTTCTAGTGCGGTGTGGATGGGACCAGAAGTCCCTGTGCACCCCTGGGGAGGATGAAGATAGTAGTGAGTTGAGTGGCAACGGGCTCAGCCTGGTGAGAAGAAAGATGTCCCTTAGGAGTAGAGTGATTACAAGGGTGACATCCTAGGCCATGGGCTGTATGGAGAATGTGACAGAGATTTGGAGGGGTCCAAACAGCATCAGTAAGAACTAAGAGGAAGTGGGGTCAAGGTCAGCTCAGGAAAACATCTGGGCCCAGACATGGCTGAAAGAGACCAACCTACAGTCTACACCTGCAGACACAGATGCAAGCAGACACTCAAAGATGAATGAGTCACTGAGGATTGCATGAAGCCAAGGAATCCCTCACCTCCAACACTCCCCTGTCCCCATACATTCGGAAACCATTCTGGGAAGGAGCAGAGTAAGAAGTCAAATAGTTAGGAGGCTGAGTATTTTATCTAAGTAAATGAGCATGCAAGACCTAAACAAATTGTTTAGATCATTGCATCAGACAACATCCCTAGAGCAGAGTCATTTTGTCATCTCCTGCTACCCAGCAGACAGGGGATCAGGAGGATCAAATGGCTCTCAGAAAGACCTGAAGAAACTACATTCTTCCTCATACCTGAGTATAACTTTGGGAGGTCTATAATCCTGCTAACTAGTATACATACCAAAAACAAATTTTGGCCCAGTGTGGTGGCTCATGCCTGTAATCTCAGCACTTTGGGAGGCTGAGGTGGGTGGATCCCTTGAGGTCAGGAATTTGAGACCAGCCAACATAGCAAAACCCCGTCTCTACTAAAAATACAGAATTAGCTGGGCATGGTGATGCGTGCCTATAATCCCAGCTACTTGGGAGGCTGAGGCAGGAGAATCACTTGAATTCAGGAGGCAGAGATTGCAGTGTGAGCCAAGATGATCGTGCCAGTACACTCCAGCCTGGTGACAGAGTAAAACTCTGTCTCACACACACAAAAAGACAAATTCCATATTGATAAATACTATTTTCAGTTTAATAGCATCATTTCCGTGTCCAACAGCAACAGTTCATTATTGCTCTGACTGATACAATAATAACCTTACACATGATGCTCTTTCAAAGGCTTATACACTATCATCATGATTTACCCTTCTTCTACCTTATCTATGAGCTCTCTTCTTGTTGTATTTCCAGCACCTAGCGCAATACCTGACATGCAGTTGGCACTTTTAACTTTTTCCTGAATAA
Organism: Hylobates moloch; assembly: GCF_009828535.3. Lineage (NCBI taxonomy): Eukaryota > Metazoa > Chordata > Mammalia > Primates > Hylobatidae > Hylobates > Hylobates moloch. The sequence goes on along the minus strand of NW_026652298.1, from coordinate 21,591,791 downwards.
ATGAAAGTAGTAACAAATGATGAACTTTCAGTAACAAATAAAAACACAACCACTTTCTACATTATTATTATTGGTGGTGTGGCTATACTGCCTGAAACTTAAGTTAATGTAATCATTACAGTTTTCCCAAATATTATATTGATATTATATAAAGGGATTTCCCAGAAAGGACTAGATGGTGGCAGCTACCGGGAAGAGAATGGGGAAATTGTGACAATGTGAAGAAGACAAGGTTAAAGACAAGAGAGAAATAAAGGAGGGTAACCATCCAACTGACATGAACAATTTAATAAGCAGATTCCCAGCAAGACAATCAGGAGATAAGGAACGGAGAGGAGGAAGAGGGGGCAAATAGGCCTCAGGCTTGAGTCTACAATGGGAACAAAGCCAGCATACTAAATAATTTGTTTTGTTAGAGTAGCAACAGGCCTGCATTTACAAAGTTGACCATAGCTACAAACTATCACTGTGGAATTATGGAGTCGCATTCTGTTAATTAACCTGAGCTACCTAAGGATTTGCTTGGGTGGATTTTTCAGGATTCTAAAAAATTCATTCTGGATCCTCTGTCTCAAGAAATTGTCTAAGGTCACCAACTACAATGATTCAAACAAAGAACACATTTCACGGATATTAACAAGTCACATCTAAAAGCAGCAATATCGTTTTTATACTGGGAAACCAGTAGAAATTCTAAGCACGGGAGGCATACAGCATCTCTTAGTAACAAGACTTACATGCTAAAATGAACTTTATAATAGTCACAAATCCTTAGAATTCACAATTTCTTTTCCTAGTATTTAGTTTAACTAAATATTTTTAAATAAAACTCATTTCGCTGAAACAGACATTTTCTCCAAGCCATCAAGTAATCCTTCAAATTACCTTCGTCATTGAGCACTGATATTACTACGGACAATGCTGAAAAACGAGCATTCTGAAAAAGTCTAAAGAAGGTAACTAAGAGCCTGTGGTAGCTGGGGCTGGCTAGGTGTGATATAAGTGGTGTACCCATAACAAAGCAAACTGAAACACACAGCGGCCTGAGCTCAGGTGCTCAGACTCTCTCCACCCCACGGTGAGGACGCTCCTAGGGCCACAGAGTCGTCCTACAAACACTGGTCCTACAAACACTGCCCTGAATAGAACACTGGCTACACTAGCAATAAGCATTATCTTCCTCTGAATTGAATCAAGTCAAAACAAACATAAGCAAAATCCTGGCCGCAACAAGCTATGTAACAGGTGAACAAACCTACTATTAATAGAAACAAATATCCTGAATAAAAAGAATAGAACGTCTCCAAACAGGCCCTCAACATTCCAAAACCGTCATGCTGGCATGGATGCTACACAGAATTTTGATCTGATTCTCAAGATTTGCCATCAAAACACAAAAAGCAATAATTCTCAGCTAACAGAGTCATGACTGGTTACGTGACAACATTAATTTAGGAAATAAAGGTGCCTGGTGCATTACAGCTTGTCATAAAAAAAAAAAAAAAAAAAAAATTAGTCTTCCCTGGACAGTTTTTAACTTCTTAAGGACAAGCAAATTAAATTTACATTGGTCTTCATTCCAAAACAAACCTATAGTTTTAATCAGAAGAGATTATCCTCCCTTCCTTTTGTAACAAATTAAACTGATAACCCCTCATCTTTGAGCAACTGTTGAACTGAACGACAGTAGCTGATACCCATATAAGTGCATGAAGATGGAACCCCGATTAGCACGTCACCTCTCAGTTGCAGGCAAGCCTTCTTTGCAAAGCCAGATGCACAGAAATGATATCGAAATAATTTTATTTGAAAATTCAAGGCACTACTCCTCAGAGATGACTGTTAGGAGTTCCATAAATGGTTAAATATGCAAGTGAACAACATATCAAGATAGTAGCACTTTGTTCTGCAGGTACCTGGCATCTTCTATCCAACACACAATTATACTTTGGATGTGCTATGAGCTACGGGTAAAATCTATTTTGGCAGTAAATAATGGCTTTAAAATAACATCAAAATAGCAATAATTAAATAACATTAATAAAAGAAACTTTATGGTATTGTAGACATTTGCCTTTTGGGTTGTTTTGTTTTTCTTTTTTTGTCTGGACAGCATCCAAACCTCCTTTCTATTTTTAGAGAATCAACCATTGTGTGAGTTTCAGTGGCAGAAGAGACCCTACCTTATAATGCGGAAGTGGACATTTCCTCTGTTGGTCCTTAGCAGTCATATGACCTAGGCTCAACTCTTGTGTCTCCTGCTAGGCTTTGAATTTGCAGTGAGTGACACAAAGGCCCAGGGTCCTTAGAGCTTATTCATGGTAGTGGCAGGGGCAACCACAATTGAGTCAGCAGCACAATTCAGCAGCAGCAACAGCACCAGAGCCAGACTCCACCCGGGACAGGACAAGGTTTTGACTATGGGTCCGGTGACGTTCTGTTGTTCCTATCTCCTTTCTGAGCTTGGTTTCCAGCCATCTCCCAATTACTTTATTTTTTGCCTAAATCAGAGTTCTGTTGCTTGCAATTAAGAGCTCTGATTCACACAAGGGGAGAAATGTTTTCACAAGGGTGGTAAGAAATTAATAAACCTCATGAATTAGCATTCACTTTGTATTAAGGAGTGATAATAGATTTGTTGATAAAGATCATATCATCAAAGATCTGACCTTTTTTTTCCTAAGTTAAACATTTTCGTGTCTTGCTGAAGTTTTACTTTCTCAACCCTCACATGCTGGGAAGAAAACCATTCTATTCACACCTTTTACTGCATGAAACTAATCTCTGATGATACAAGTCTAAATGGTGTTTATCTTTGGGGAGGGTAATGACCAGAAGTGGGCACAAGGGACCACTGGGGTGCTAGAAATGTATGTCTTGCTCTGGGTGATGGTGACACAGGTGTACATATTTGTAAAAATTTATCATGTATACTATTAAGATTTGTGCATATGACTGCATAGAAGTTTATCTAAATAAATAAATATGCATATATACACACAGAGTCATACACCCAGAGATATAGGGACATATGGCCCAAAAATTATGTTGATGTAGATACCATAGTATTGGTGGTAAAGCAAACACAACGGATGTCCTCAGAATAATCTTCATTTGTGCTTGCTGTCTCCTTTGACCTTGGACTTTCCTGGGCATTCTATTCTAAGGATAGAAGAATTATCACTGGACACATTTCAACACCCAGCGATATTCTTTAGTGCCTCCCGGGGATGGACACGTGATCAGTTCCAGTTTTATTTTTCTTCACACCTTCAACCTTTTAATCAAAAACTCGAAAAAGTTCCAACAGAAAGAGCTCAGTCTTGCATTCCCCACCTCACTACATCTTAATCCCCAAAGCTAGAAACTGATTTCTTTGTTCTTTATATCCTGCCCTCACACTTCCTGTCAGTTTCAAGTGACCTTGATCTTCTCCTTATCTGGTCCCAAAGATGATAATAATGATAATTAACTATTTGTCAGTCACTGATGCAGGCACTTTACATGGCCAAGTGCTACACATTATCCTCACTCTACACTGGAGAAAACCAAGACACAGGGCGGTTAAAGTCCCCATTTTAAGTGCTAATACAGGAGATGTAGCTTGACCTGTACCTCCCAGCTCATTCCTCTCATTTAGGTCTAAAATCCAAGATATGCTCAGCCTCTTTCTTTCCTTCATTTTCCCTGATGATAAATTAATGATTTCTGTTTAAAGACATCTATTCGCAATTTTTAATTTTCACATATTTCCTCTCTTTCTCTCTCTCTCTGGAAAACATCAATAATGCCAAAATGAGAGAAGAGGATACTTCAACCCAGAAGCTGTATATATTGTTAGTCCATACATCTTCCTTTAAGATGAGCACAAAAAATATTTAATTTGCCATGCAAAAGTTTAAAAAGTCTACTTTATAAATAACATGTATTCAGAATAGCCTACCCTTTAGTGACCTTTCTCGCTTACCCTCCCCCCCTCCAAAAAACATGTTTCTGTGTTTTCAGACTTCTGAGTGGTGGCAATATTCACAAACATGTCAAGATTATATCTTAAATAATTCTGCTAGAACTTCTATCTGTTCAGAATTGAAGTAAACAGGACAGAAAAGATGCTATGGCCCATCTTCCTCTTACTCTCTCACTCTCCCCATCAAGTCCATCTCTCACCCATTCCAAGAGGTAAAGGTAAGTTGTGACTGCAAGAAAATGACATCATCTTGGATTTAACACTTAGCCCTAAATTCTCAATACCAGCTAATAGACAGAAAAGCGATAAAGATAGAGAAACATAATAAAAACAAAGAAGAATGTTGAAAAACAAGTATGAAGAAAGCAAAATAGAAAGAAGACCTGGGAGAATGGTTGCATGCATTTGAGGATATATGTCATTGGACCAGGCTGACCCCTGACAAATAGATTTTCTACACTGACTTAAACCCTTTGTGGGGAAGTTAAAATTTTTCCACAATTAGAATAGTAACTGCCTCAAATACTTCATTTTCATATAAATTTGGTCTTCATACAGTAATTTTATTTCATTTCCTTAGGGTGGTTGAATTTACCCCCTCTGCAAGAGAAAGGGAGAGAAAATATAATTATATTTGGGGAAACCACAATAAATGGTGAATAAAGAAACCCCCTCAACTAATGCTCATTGTATTTATATTTAAATAATTACATTTAATAGATTGATAAACAAAGTAATGATCTCCAATCCCAGAACAAAGTTATATTATCATACAACTTACTTATTTCCTTCCATTTTTCCTCCAAACGAGATTAAAAGAAGGGCAACTCATGAACTAGGTTATGAGCCTGGAATGCAAGTAGTGGGAATATGATTCTGTTCTATTAGTTTAATGAGGACTTTTCTATTGTTCTGTGTATAATAGAAGCATGCTGATAATTTCGAGGGAAAAGTTCACTGAACTTTGTGCCAGTTCCAAATACTTATTTTTCATTTCTCCTCACTAGCTAACATGCATGCAAAATTCTATGCAAATTGGGTCTGAGTTTGCTGGAATTTTCAAACACTACGATTTGCAGAAGGCTGGCACAGCTTTAGCAACAAGATATATGCCTGCACTGGTGCTAGCATTGCAGGTACCAAGCCACTTATGGAGGAGACGAAAGCATCTACTGTACCAAGAGGTAGAGAAAGATGAACAGAGATCAAGAGATCTACAATTTCACCTCAGTCAAAAAGGTAGACCATGTATAGTATCACAGTATTATTTACCATTTTATTCCCTCACAATTCACAAGCACAAAGGGTCCCTAGTCTACTTATATGGAATTCATTTCTTCAAATAAAATAGAATTATATTAATACCAAAACCTGACAAAGATTTTACAAGAGAACTACAGATCAGCAGTCCTCATGAACATAAATATAAAACTTATCAACAAAATATTAGCAAATTAAATCCAGCAACACATTAAAAAGATAATACATCACAACCAGTGGGGTTCATCCCAGAAATGTAAGTCTCGTTCAATATTCAAATATTAATCAATGTAATTCTCTATCTTAGCAGACTAAAGAAGAAAAACCATACCATCTAATAGATATAGGAAAAGCCTTACAAAATTCAACATTTGTTCATAATTTAAAAGAAAAACTCTCAGTAAACTAGAAGGAAAATTTCTTAACCTAATAAACAGAAAAAAAAAAAAAAACCCCAAACCTAGAACTAACACTTAATGGTGAGAGATTAAATGCTTTCCCACCAAGATCAAAAACAAGAAAAGTATGTCCTTTCTCACTAACTTCTATTCAATACAGAAAAAAAATGGCACAAAGATAGGAATAAAAGAAATAAAACTGTATTTGTAGATGACATGATTATCATCTACAAAAAAAAATACAGAGGTTATCATCTCTGTAAAAAAAATCTCAAAGCACCAATGAAAAAGCTCTTACAACTAATAAGTGAGGTTGGCAAAATTACAGAATACAAAAGTTAACCGTATTCCCATATACTAGCAATGAACAACTGGAATTTGAAATTTTAGAAACAAACATCATAATAGCACCAAAAATTGAAATGTTTATGTGTAAATCTAACAAAATATGTGTAAGATCTGTATGCTAAAAACAATAAAACCCTGATGAAAGAAATAAAATAAGACCTAAATTAATGGAGAACATACAATGTTCATAGATAACAAGCCTCAATATTTTTAAGATTTTAGTTTTTCCCAATTTGATCTATGGATATAACACAATTTTAATCAAAATCTCAGGAAGCTTTATTCATATATATAGTCAAATTGATTATAAAATTTGTGTGAAAAGGAATATAGGAATAGTCAAAATAATTCTGAAAATGAAAAAAGTTGGAGGACCAACGCTGCTCAATTTCAAGACAATAAAGCTACAAGAATTAATACAGTATAATACCAGTGAAATGGCATATAATCTGGAAGAACAAAACACAGTACATAGCCTATAAATGTACATACATTTATAAAATATGTTAAAATAATAAAATCAGTTGCTGTAGTCAACTGATTTTTGACAAAGTGACAAATGCAGTTCAATAGAGAAAGGACAGTATTTTCACCAAATTGTGCTGGAACAATTGAACATACTTATTTAAAACATTGTTAAGGCCAAGAGCAGTGGCTTGTGGCTGTAATCCCAGCACTTTGGGAGGCCGAGGCGGGCAAATTACTTGAGGTTAGGAGTTTGAGACAAGCCTGGCCAACATGGTAAAACCCTGTCTCTATTAAAACTACAAAAAGTAGCCAGGCATGGGTGGTACACACCTGTAGTCCTAGCTACTTGGGAAGCTGAGGTGGGAGGATCACTTGAACCCGGGAGGCAGAGGCTTCAGTGAGCCGAGATCATGCCACTGCCCTCCAGCCTAGGCAACAGAGCAAGAATCTGTCTTAAAAATTAATTCAGAGGTATCACAGTACATTTACATTTACTAAATGTAAAATGTAAGACCATATGATTTCTAAAAGAAAACATTTTTTTTAAAACTGCATGACCTTGAGTTTAGCAAAGCATTTTTAAATATACCAAAAGTATGATCTATAAAAAGAAAAATTGATAGACTCCACTGTTTATCAGAATTTAAAACTTTTGCTCTGTGAAAACCATGATTAAAATACTGAAAATATAAGCCAGAGACTAGAAGAAAATATTTTAAATCACATATCTGAAAAGGAAGCTGTATCCAGAACCCTTACATCTCAACAAGAAAACAATCCAATAAAAAAGGAGAGGGAGTAAAATATCTGAGCAGACACTTCACCAAAAAAAAGATATAAATAGCAAGTAAACATATGAAAAGATACTCAGCATCACTGTTCACTAGGGAAGTGCAAATTAAAACCACAATAAGATACTACTACATACCTTTTAGAAGGGCTAAAATAAAACAACTGATAATACAACATGCTGGTGAATATGTGGGACAACTGGAGGAACACTCATGTTTCTGGTGGAAATACAAAACACGACAGCTACTTTGGAAAACAGTTTTGCAGTTTTTTTATAAAATTAAACATAGCTTATAAGACCCAGGAATACTACTCTTAGTATTTTATCCAAGTGAATTGAAACCTATGTTCACACAAAAACCTATTCACAAATAACTGGAGCTACATTATTCATAAGCATGAAAAACCAGGCCTCTGACACATGAATGGTTAAACAAACTGTGGTACATCTATGCCATGGAATACTACTTGGCGATATAAAGGAACAAACTATTGTTTCACACAAAAGCAGGAACAAATCGGAAATGCATTTTGCTAAGTATAAGAAGCCATATACAAAAGGCTATGTGTTGTTGGAGGCCGAAAGAATGAGGGTCGTGACCAACTCAGTATACCACTGGAGGCTATATGAGCAAACAGCTCATGAATGCAGGTTGTTGGCAAACTGACAAACTGCATCTGTCGCCCAGAAGGAATGCTGAGGGCAGTCATGCCCCAGGTGCAGTGTTTCTTGTGATTATCTACAAGGCACATCTGAAGCCTGTTAGCAATCATGTGAACCTGTGATAAATCAAGCAGCTGACCAACCGTTACCTCCTTCTCCCTGATCTTTCTACCCAATAAATATGAAGGGCTTTAGAAGCTCAGGGCCCTTGCTCACTAGAAACAAGCTTTGTCTTCATTTCTGCATTCGTCCCCCTTTGTTCAGTGCCATAGTAACCATCACAATGTATTATAGGATTCTATTTATATTACATTCTAGAAAAGGCAAAACTATAGGAAGGAAAAACAGATTAATGGTTGCCAGGGATTAGAGGCGGGAGCAGGGTTTGACTGTAAGAGAGCAGCATGAGAAAATCTGAGAGGTGATGGAAGTGTTTTATATGGTTCTGTGGAGACGGATACAACACTACATTTGCCACACTCCACAGAAATCTACAATACAACAAGTAAATTTTGCTGTATGTAAAATTTTAAAAATCAACCAGGATTACAGGAGAATCCAGAGTGGAACATAGACTGTAGCAATGAATCTAACTGTATCACAAACGTATGACAGAAGCATACCAAAGGGGATTGTAAAGAAAGGAGCTGACCTAAACAGCCTTGTTTTAGGTCAACAAGCCAAAAACAAATAACCCCATTCAAAAGTGGGCAAAAGACATGAACAGACACTTCTCAAAAGAAGACAGACAAGTGGCCAAAAAGCATGAAAAAAAGCTCAACATCACTGATCGTTAGAGAGATAATGAGGTATTATCTCACACCAGTCAGAATGGCTACTATGAAAAAGTCAAAAAATAATAGATGCTGGTAAGACTGCAGAGAAAAGGGAATGCTTATACACTGTGGGTAGGAATGTAAATTAGTTCAACCACTGTGGAAAGCAGTTGGGAAATTTCCCAAAGAAATTAGAACTACCATTTGACCCAGCAATCTTATTGCTGGGTATATAATCAAAGGGAAATTAATTGCTCTACCAAAAAGATATACATGCACTTGTATGTTTATTGGAGCACTATTCACAAATCAAAGAAATGAAATCAACCCAGGTGTCCATCAATGGTAGAGCAAATAAAGAAAATGTGGTACATATACACCATGGAATACTATGCAGCCATGCGTAGTATTTGATTTGATTTCATTTGATAATGAAATCAAATCATGTCCTTTGTAGGGCCATGGATGCAGCTGGGGGTCATTATCCTAAGCAAATTAATGCAGAAACAGAAAATGAAATACTGCATGTCCCCAAGTATAAGTGGGAGCTAAATACTGGAACACACATGGACACAAAGATGGGAACAACAGACACTGGGGACTATTAAGGGGGGAGACGGGGAGGGAGGTAAGGGCTGAAAAACTACCTATTGGCTACTATGCTCAGTGTCTGGGTAGCGAGATCAGTCGTGCCTCAAACTTCAGCATCATGCAATATACCCATGTAACAAACCTGCATATATAACCCGTGAACCTAAAATAAAAGCTGAAATTAAAAAAAAAAACAAAAAAAAAACTTTGACAGTAAAGCTAAAGTGTTTTGACTGTAAGACAAAAAGAACCATATACAAACTCTTTTATCTAGTTGGTAAATCTATATTCTAACAGGGGACAGGTCTATATTCTCTCACAAGGTATAGGTTAGCAATATAAAACTACAAGTATACTAGGCTTGAAAATATAGTAAATATATTGTAGATCATGATAGCCAAATTTCCCATTGTCAGAGAAAAAGTCATAAGCAAAGAGTGAATACTAGAATGAAATTTGTGGTGTTAGACTGGAATAAAAAAATATCAGTTAATACCAGCCAGGATAGGATTACTCATCAACTTCTATTTTCCAGAGATATACATAACTTTTCATACTAGAAAGTGCAAAAAATTTTGCCATTAATAGGTACTATGTTCATTTTGGGTTTTCTGTTTGTATTTAGCTTAATTAGAACAGAACTAATGAATTTCTTTGGTTAATGGAGAGAGATTCTTCCAAGACAATAAAAAATTCATGTAAGTTAAAAATAACTTTACAAATAAAAAAAATAGAAATCCATGAGCTTGCCTCTGCATACTAGTCAGGGACAGTTAAATTAAATTGACCACATGGCTATATTCAAGAATACATATGATAATAATTTGCATCTGCATATCTGTAAATTCCCCAATTTTGCTCAGATTCAGTACTAAAAGACCATTTATAGGCCTGCTCTTTGGAACTCCCCAGCTAGCCCACTCTATCAAGACTTTCTCCTATGTGAGACTGAGATAGGAATGCCATTGCCCGGACAGAGGCAGATATGAATCCCCACTAAGCTTTGGATGGCCAAACCATAGCCATCCACTTACTGCCAGCTACTGTTTCCTTCCACACTTTACATACGGATACCATCACTATCGTCACAAAACAAACATGCCTTCCAAATATTCCAAACTTCTGAATTTGCCTCTCTGCTCTGGTCATAGGCAGCTATGAGACCAGCCAGTAAGGGCCAGGACTTAGGGGACACTGATTATAAAGTCCCACTCTAGCCAGCTGCTCGCGTAGGGTAGAGCATGTGATGATTTTCTTCTGGGGGCAAGGCGGCAGCCACACAATCCAAGGACAGGACCTGGGGTCAGCGGGGAGGTCAGACTCAGATGGAACAGAAGACAGCAGATTTCAAGTGACCAGGCCAGGATCCCAATTCTAGCACTGTCAGCTCTGCAGAGCCCAGGCTGTACAGGGACAGGGCTGCTAATCTAGAACAAGGGAGGTACGGTACCCCTATTCACTAAACAGCCCTGCAAGTTAAGGACTCAAGTCATATATTACTTATACACATCCTCAGATAATCATATTTGCTGATGCTGTGGCCATAGCAGGAAGGGAAGAGAGAAGAAAGTGGGGAGAGGAGAGAGGGAACCTACCAAGGAAGTTGTTTGCCCCCCTGGCAGCATCTTGACCTCCCCTAAGTAATGACTTCTGGTCTTATTCAGGGCACACACTGGGATGTTTTCTCCCAGTTTTCTTAGTTGACCTAGAGCTTCCTTAAAAGTTGAGATTTATAAATATAAGACTAAGTATCATTTTCTTTTATGTAAGCTTCATTCATTCATTCAGTCAATAAATATTTACTGAGTGCCTACTCTGTGCCAGACTCAGTATCCAGAAATCGGCAGGAAAAACCAAAAGCAAAGTTCCTGCTCTCACAGAGCTCATATTCAAGTGAGAAAACAAACTAATTGTGATACATGAACTTCAATAGACTCTTTTTTTTTTTCAATGTTTCTCCATGGGATATTTAACACAGAGAAATCAAAATCATCATCAATGTGGTTTTGTTTCTTGTTTTTGTTGTTGTTGTTGTTGTTGTTGTTGTTTTTGTTTTGAGACAGAGGCTCGCTCTGTCACCCAGGCTGGAGTGCAGTGTGTGATCTCGGCTCACTGCAACCTCTGCCTCCCAGGTTCAAGCGATTCTCCTGTCTCTCTTGGTTTATTTTTAATGGCCTTCATGTGAATAGTCTACCTTAGAGGCTAAGGACAACAAACTAGATTTCATCTGCTTCCTGTGCAGGCTATTTCAGTTCCTTCGGACAAGAAGGCTGCCTGAAGGAGTGTGGCCCAAGTGTGTGAAAATGCAAGCCCCTTCTCTGGCTCAGCTCCACTCAGAGCTTTGATGGCTGCTGGAAGTTCCACCCTTCTGGATAAACAGTTTATTCCACCAGAGTTCAGCTAAGTGTACCAGCATAATAAGGCAGTAGTTGCTGAACGCCACCACATGCTCACCACTTCTGAAACCTGGGTCTAAGCAGACGGTAGACGGGGAGTCACTGGTTTGCACTCACCTGCCTACCAGTAAGCCACTTCATTCACTGCCAGGGTCATTTCTATCATTTGGGGTCAACATTTGAGATGACAACACGGTCTATAAAAACATATCCTTCAAACACCTAGGAGAGTCCAGGAAATCACAATCTCTGAAAACTCTAGCCAGAGACTGGATTTCCCTTAGCCCACGGCAGGTAGTCTAAAATGAGGACTCCTTCAGCAGGCTGCCCTTACCCCCGGCTCCCCTTCCCATCCCATCAAATCAAAACACAAATCCACATGGCCAGCTCTTCTTTCAGAGGCATGCACACAATGACCACCAGGTGGTCCTAATTTATGGAAAAACCAAGAAGGATGGTGCTAATCACAGTATGAATAGTCCAGTCAATAAGCATGTATTGAGTGCTTATTATGTGCCAGGTGCTGCTTGATGCTCACATCAAATGTCACATAGTTTAAAAAGAAAAACAGCCGGAAAGAGAAAGACAGTAGGTGGAAGGTATGAAGTGGGCAGGCATCAGCAGAGAAGGTGAGAGCCATGGATGAGTAAAGAAGGTTGAAATTGAGCCAGAACAGAGGAAAGAGTGTAACTCAAAGAGGTGGCAGTGAAGTGTGTATCTTTAAAGTGTTTTTTAAGCCTGATTCAGTGGTTGGGTTGCTTGCCTTGGTCGCGTCTGTCCCCACATGCCAATGGCTTTCAATAGATAAGAGCACCTCCACTTCTGTTTTAAATGCTTTATGCAGACAAAGCAATTCAAGGGGTTAATTGCCACCTACAGAAAAGAGATCACAGGACACAAGTGGAAATATCATAGTTCTAAAATGTCTAAATACCTCAGTTCTCAAAATGTTAAATCTTTCAACATGCACATGAAAGTGTTCCATCTACCTCTCCAAGTTGTGTACATGAACCTCCTGTCCCCTTCCGGTTCTGCCTCTGTTAAAGATTGACAAATAGTAGTGCAGACATTACAACACACCAGGATAACATCCCAGTGAGCCAAAGTGCCCTGACTATTATGGGACTTCTTCTGCTCAAATGTGATGGCACCGTGGTGGCCATCACGGCCAATCACAAATCCCAACCAAAGAGGTTTAACAACTGTATGATGAGGCGAAACATGGCCTTTCTGGGCACACATTTTATGTTTTCCTGCCTTTATTTAAAAAAATAATAGTAATGGGAGGGTGTGATGGCTCATGCCTGTAATCCCAGCACTTTGGGAGGCTGAGGCAGGTGGATCACTTGAGGTCAGGAGTTTGAGACCAGCCCAGCCTGGCCAACATGACAAAACCCCACTTCTACTAAAAATATAAAAATTAGCCAGGCATGGTGGGACACACCTGTAATGCCAGCTACTCAGGAGGCTGAGGCAGGAGAATCACTTCAACATGGGAGACAGAGGTTACAGTGAGCCGAGATCGCTCCACTGCCCTCCAGCCTGGGTGACAGAGTGAGACCCTGTCTCAAAAAATAAAATTAAATAAATAAATAATAAAAAATAATAGTGATAATAATCCTCTGTGGGTTCACAGCCAGGCTTCCTGCCTCTGCACTGGTCATGTTTGCAGTTAGACAGGCTATTTGGTCTTTTCCAGGTGGCAACCTATGCAAATAAGAAGATTGAAGCAGTTACTTTCTAACAGGTAGATGATGTCCTTTAGTTATTTTAGAAAATTCACTGACCTACCCTGGGTAAATGAGTAGATTCCCCCAGGGCTGTTAACATCATGAGGCCAACATAGTAACATTCACTAGTCTATCTGGGGAGAAGTACAGCTCTCTCAGCAACTTGTCTTAGTCAAAGCAGGAAACATCCTAAATGCCATTTCCCCATTCCTTCCCCATATTCCCACCCACATTAAGTGACTTTTATTTTTACAGTTTTTTTTTTAGACGGAGTCTCACTCTGTCATCTAGGCTGAAGTGCAGTGGTGCAATCTTGGCTCACTGCAACCTCTGCCTCCTGGGTTCAAGCGATTCTCCTGCCTCATCCTCCCAAATAGCTGGGACTACAGGCACACGTCACATTTTTGTATTTTTAGTAGAGATGGGGTTTCACCATATTGTCCAGGCTGGTCTCAAACTCCTGACCTTGTGATCTGCCCACCTCGGCCTCCCAAAGTGCTGGGATTACAGGCATGAGCCACTGCGCCTGGTCACAAATTATCTTCTATACCAACCAAGATGACTTGTAAAAAAGAGTGGAGTTTATACTTCTACACAAAGATAGACAAAACTCATAACACACGCGCGCACACACACACAATGTTGGGAAAGGATAAGTACAGATTTTTAAAGCCTGTCAAGTAATTGAATTAAAGAGAGAGAGGAAAGCAGGCAAAGTCTATAACCTTCCCTCCTGGCCTCCTTGAAGGTAGCAGGTGACCACAGTAGACTTTTATTTTATTTAAATACTCCTGTGGGCTACCTGACCTCCTCTTCCTCCGGACTCCTGAGTCTGGCCAGGCCCAGGGCCTGAGATCCACCTGAGTGCCGTCCTGTTCCCACAGGAAACTCCCAAAAGGAGCCAGATTCTACCCTACTTTTTCATACCTAAGAGCTTGCCTTCTAGGAATCAAAGTAAAGAATCAATACATTGAGAATCAGAGAACCCCAATCCCCTGAAAAAAAATCTAGATTTGGATATGCAAGGCATTATAGAAATTATTGTTGTCTTCAGTACCATTCAGGCAATTTGACTAAGTGCTATCAATTTAACCATGGGACACAGAGTTGCATAAACTGACTGAGCTTTCCCTACTCTATTGTCTCTGTGCCAACTGACATTAAAATAGAGATAACCTCCATTTTCTGAACTTCCACACTCTGAACTCTGGCTTTCCAGTTGGATTCAGGTAACTTTTTAGATTAATCTATTGTTATCTGATCTATCACTTTTCCTATCCAAACAGATTTAGATATTCTTTGCTATCTAAACTCACCATGTAAACTCTTGCTATCTCAACTCAGGATCCAAACACATTCAGATGTCAGGGAATGCCTACAATTTAGTGATGCATAAATCAACTTTAATCTCACTCTGAGGGAGGATGAAGATTGGTTGCAACTTGAAAGGTTGGAAGGACCCTAATCAGAAATCCCTATTCCCAAAGCGGCTACATAATCATTTCAAATATCTTTATCAAAATCTATACCATACCACTTCCTACCCAGCAGGATAGCTATTATTTAAAAAAATAGAAAATAAAAAGTGTTGGCAAAAATGGGGAGAAAATAGGACACTTGTGCACTGCTGGAAAAAATGTAAAATGGTGCAGCCGCTGTGGGTAAGTTTGGCAGTTCCCCAAAAAGCTAACACAGAATTACCATATGATCCAGCAATTCTACTTCTAGGTATATACCTAAAAAATTGAAAGCAGGGACTCAAATGGATACTTGTACATTAATGTTCCTAGAGTAATAAAATTCATAGAGGCGAAGAGTAGAATGATAGTTGCCAGGCGCTTTGGCAAAAGGAAGGATGAGGAGTTATCACTCAGAGGACACCGAGTTTCAGTTGGAGAAGATGGAAAAGTTCTACAGATGCACAGTCATAGCAGCAGCACAACTACGTGAATGTATTCAATGCCACCAAAACTATACACTTAAAAATTGATTAAATAAATGATATGTTATATTTTACCAGGATTCCTAAAAAGAAAAATGATCTATACCAGAGACCATAATGAGATATCACTATACACCTATCAGAATAAGTAGAATAAAAAATAGCAGTAATGCCAAATACTCACAAGGATGCAAAGAAATTGGCTCTCTTGTATGATGTTGGTGGGAATGTAAAATGATACAGCCATTCTGGAAAACTGTTTGTCAGTTCCTTTAAAAACTAAACATACACTTACTATACGACCCAGCAATCATACTCCTGGATGTTTATCCCAAGAACATCCACATTTGAAACATTATGAAAATTAGGTCCACACGAAAACCTATATACAATTGTCCATAGCAGTTTTATTCATAATAGCCAAAACCTGGAAACAACCTGGAATGGTTAAACAAACTGGAAAAACCTGAAATGGTTAAACAAACTGGACACCTTTATCACAAATGTTTTTATAACTTTTTTCCTCTTTATTTAAAAACAGATTATACAATTTGGGCTCATAGTAAAAAATTCAAACAGTAGAAGAGTGTGAATATAGAAGGTATTCCCCACCCCCACTCCAGGAGTTTGGGTATCATTCCAGAAGTGTTCTGTCAATACGTAAGTATTTTTCATTTAAAAACACACACACACAGGTTCCCATATTCTCCTACAACTTGTGTTTTTAAAAAACCACCGTATTTCATAGATATCTTTCCACTTCAGCACATTCAGACCTCCATCATTCTTTTCAAAAACCGGATAATTGATCTAACCAACTGTCTAAAGATGGACATTGTGACTGATCCCAGTATTTTATACGTAACTTTCTTTACATATTAGAACATTGAATGGGAGTGGGTGAGTCCTAGGAAACATTCTCTCCTAAAAGCTTACATTTTTCATTGGCTAGAAGTGATCAAAATAGATTCTACTGATGAGAATAGACTTTTGAAAGCAGTATGGTCAGGTTGGCAGGTGAGACTCACAAATTTTTAAAATCCAACTTATGAGTGGTCAAGTACATTTAAATAGATTAATGCCTTAACGATGCAACTTTATTAGATAATCTGCTGAAAATGAATACTTCAGTAATCACTTTATTTTTTCTGTAGCTTCATGGTTGTCTGTTCTCAAAGGGATACAAGAAGCTATATTTCCACTTCCTACACAGTCACTTTCAATAACCACAGCCATATTCTAAACAATAGTTATATTAGATGCTTAAATGTATTGTTTCAGTAACCTAGATTTTCAAATTCCCTCCCTTCAGCACTCCCGCTGCTCAGCACTTTTCCACGCCCAGATCGCCCACAAACAGAGCGCTCCCATATATGTTACTCCACAACCTGGTCATTTCTAATTCCAAGGTGGCACAAAAGTCTTTGGCAACCTTATAAAAGGCAACTGTAAGTCTTTGACATGGGGTATACCTGCAACTCTTCCTAAATTGTTTAGAGTTTTTCCCTAAATCAATCTCTCTCTCCTCTCTCCCCTCCCCCCGCTCTCTTTCATTCTCTTTCTCTTTCTCTCTCTCTCTCTCTCTCTATTCCCCTTATTACTGATCTGCACAAAAGAAGGAACGGCTGAAGACAAGTCCCTGGGGAAACATGGAACCTTGCTAGCCATGCACCTCAAAGGATTCCCACATCAGGGCCACCTTTCATGACCATAACTTCACGGTTATTCAGAAACTGCACTCCCCACCCTGCCACACACACACACACACACACACACACAAACACACAGAGCTCTAGGGGAGAAACTAGGGCTGCCTCTTCTGCCACCAATAATCCCACCATCTGTAAGCAAAGCTTGATGTTCTTCTCTACACTCAGAAGAAAAGGGTTCACAAAATTAAGTATAAGTACATGGAGAACACAAGGACCATCATATAATGTGGTGATGCAGGTAGAGGCTGAAGACGTGGGTTCTAATGCCAGCATTGCCCTCATCAGAGGGGTGATGGCTCCAGCCTCCTCTCCCAGGCTCACAGCAACCCTCCCTTCTAGTCAGCCGGTGCCAACCAGTGCAGACACCCTCTCTCAGACCACGCCTTCTCCTTGGACCACCCTTCACCTGCCTGTGACCCGGCTAATTCCAGTCTCCATTGTGAACCCAGCTCCTACACAGGCTCTACAGTCCATTTGCCTCTCCTGTGGCTTCAGGAGCATTTTCAGCATGTTCTTATCCAACCACTTATCACAATGATCACACATAATCACTTCCTGTAATGATGCGATTGCCTCCCCAGTAGAGAATTCTCAAGGGCAGGGCAGCCAGTTTCCTCCATCTTTGAAAAAAAAACCCCAGAAACCAGAGGCAGATTTTCCATACCACAATAATGAAGCTTCAAGCCTCCCAAAGACGTCTTTCAACGCTTAGGGAAGACCCTAAGCAAAATGGTCATACAGTCATTTCCTTCTAATCTGCAGTAGCAAGAGGCTTTTCAAAATGGATTGAATTTGACCTGTACAAATCAGGGGTGGTCACCAGGTTTCCATCAGAGGAAAGCGACAATAACAACATAGAATATCACAAGATTAGCTTGTAATTTGGTGTTTATACAAAATGTTCTTGGTGGATGATGTTACAGAAAATTAAAAGTATTCTATGCAGGGTAAGGGGTGGGGTATTTTAACTACAACTTGTTAAGCTGGCTTTCTCTTTCCATTCAATTTCCCCTCAGACACACTCCCCTTCCTGTTGGGTGGCACTGGAATGTCTGAGGGCATTTTCAGGACCTGGATAAGAGGAATCTGAATTGGAAATGTTAAGTTTATGGAATTTGCCAGCTTTTTAAGATTTGTTATTTATCGTTATAAATGAATATTCACTTTCAATCTAATTTTGTTTTTATAATTGTATTCCTTTCCTGAAAGGGAATCCTTCCAATGGCATAATCTTCAGGCCTCAAAACCTGCATCTGCCCCTGCCTGTATTTCACTTAGTATTTGAAACTTAAAATCTGTCACGTGAATTAATGCACATACAAATGCACATGGGGCAAGTCACTTAACATCACCAAGTTCATCTCCACTGCCAAATGATGTGTGGTTCTAATGAAATAGATAATGTGTGAAAACATTTTGTAGGGCACCATGAGATGCTCTAATCAAGTAAGGTAGTAACTTCATGGTTGCTATGGTTTGAATGTCCCCTCCAGAAACTCATGTTGAAATTTAATCCGCAATGTGGTTGTACTGAGAGGTAGGGCCTTTAAGAGGTGATTGGATCATGAGGGCAGAGACCTTATGAACAGGTCAATCTATTCATGGATTAATGGGTTATTGTGGGAGGGGGACTAGTGGCTCTATAAGAAGAGGGAGAGAGACCTGAGCTATCGTGTGAGCACACTCAGCCCCTCAGATGCGATGCCTTCTGCCATCTCGGGACTCTTCAGAGAGTCTCACTACACATGCCCCCTCAACTTTGGACTTCCCAGCTTCTAGTTCTATAAGATACACGTTTTGTTTCTTATAAATTACCCAGTTTCAGGTATTCTGTTATAAGTAATGGAAAACAGACTAACATAATGATGTTTTTGAAGATGCAAATTATAGTAACTGTAAGTGCTGGGAGATACTAAGTAAAGAATGCTAAAGAAGGGGGTAAAAAAAAGAGTTCACGTGACACCATTCACAGATCATCTTTTCTGAGTTAGGAGATTCTTCAGGAACTTCCTGTCTGATAAAGTAAGCTTTTCATTCCCTGCAGTTTTAACACAACTTCCTGTTAAGTTCTAGTTCTCAGCCAGGAATTGTCTACCTCGAAAAGACTTCCTTAATTTTTTATTGCATAATGTTTACATATTCCATATAGTACCTTAAAAATGTTAAGTTTCAAACTCTGAGACATGTTCCCCAAACCTCCAAATTTACTGAAGATTATGATGACAGGCCCCTCCTGCTGGACCATCTCTCTAATCTCTTCATGCAGCTGGAATACAAAAACTCAAATGACAGTCCCAGTCCCAAAATAGTGATGGTCACATACCTGCTGGGAAAACTCACAGTGCAGAAATAAGCAAATAACAAAATTAAAGAGTGCTCCAGGAGGAGCCTCAACAGCTGTTTATTGAATGACACTAAATTAGAACTGTGTATTAATTCAACAAATATTTATTATGTAATACATGCCAAGCACTAAACTAGTGTTGGAAAATCAGTGGACAAGAACAATTGTCCACTAGAAGATTATGCCATTGGAAGGATTCCCTTTCAGAAAAGGAATAAAATTATAAAAACAAAATTAGATTGAAAATGAATATTCATTTATAAAGACAAATTACAAATTTTAATTGAATGTTTGAGTCTCTGTTGTATTGGTGCTTACAATAGAAAGGACACTAAACAAAACAATAACAACAATACTCTCTCAAAATAGAAAATGTCTAGAGGACTATATTAAGGATGTGACATTTGAGCTGAAATCTGCAAAGTGAGTAAGAATTCAATTATACAAAGGGGAAGGAAGCAAGAGTGTGCCAGGTGAAGACAACAGCACATACAAAGGTCCTGGCCAGGAAGAAGCATGGCATTCACAAAGAACTGAGAGCAGAAGGGTATGGCTGGAGCTTATAGTGTAAAGGGTTTCTGCAGTCTTACATATGTGACCCCAAATCATCTTTAATTATCAACCCTTTTGTCAATGGGACCCTCCCCCTAATGACCACAGCCATTGCCTGGAATGCTCCTATAAAGGGTCAGAGAGCAAGCTTGCCTCCCCTCAATGATTCTCCAGAAACTCAATCCGCAAACGTTCACTGAAAGCCTACAGTGTGTTGGGCACTGCACTAGGTATTGCAATGTAATGAAGGGTAACAATCTGCGTTCAGATGATGCACAGCCAAATGCATAGCTATCCAAGGTCATAACCAACATACCATATTGCATCCCATTCCTACCTTAGGGACATTCCTGGATATGGGCAATGTCCTAGAAATAAGAGAATGAGGAAAGTCCACTAGGGTAGAGAGAGGACTTGTCTGATTAGAACAGATAAATGATATGGCTGCAAGTTGAGAGATGAATGCAGGGAAATAATACTTGAAAGGCATGATAAAGTCTTCACCGGTTCCGAGAAAATGGCAGCTCTGAAGAGGCCAGGGGCAATAATCCAAAGGTGAATTAGAGCAATGGCTGAGGAGAGAGAGAGGACAGCCACAGCCATCAGCAGGTCTTGATGACTGATCAAGACAGAGGACAAAGGATGGAGGAATTACAAAAACTCAACTTAAAGCAGGACACCTGGAAGAGTGGTGGGATGGTAACAGAAATCAGGAAGTTGGAAAGAGGTGTTGCTTAGAGGAAAACTTGGAAAACTTTTTAAAAATATTACAGTCTGAACTTAAAGTCAAATCCTGGCTAATTGAGTGATAATAGCAAACAGGCCAGCTGGAAATGGAAGACGAGGCCTGGGCAGAGGTCAAGACGAGAAGGCCCACACGTGGGAGTCTTCCAGGAGGAGTGGTGGTCTAAATAACAAGAATAGATGAGCTCGCGAGAAAAAGAGGGAAAGCAGAGGGCCCTGGGGAACACCCACACAACAGAGAAGAGGAAAGCACAATAGACAAAGAGATAACTTGAAAAAGAACCAGCAGAGTTCACGAACACTGGAAGTACACTTTTTAAACATAAATCAAATCATGCAACTCCCCCACCAACCTATGGGCATGACCTGGCCCCTCCCACCTCTCTGACCTGTCTCCTCTCCGCTCCCCTCCCTCACAATGCAAGGGCCATGCTGGCCTTTTGTTGTCCCTCAAATACAAAAAGTTCATTTCCACTCCAGGGCCTCTGTGCTTTCTGATCCCTCTGCTAGACTGCTCTCCAGGAGATCCCAGAGAGACTAATGACACACACACACCATTCTCTGCCATGTCATAGCCTTGTATTGTCCTAACCCATACTGCCATCTGAAATTCTTATTTGTTTATTTGTTTACCTACTTACTTTCTGTCTCCTACTCCCAAGTGCGTTCTGGGAGAGCAGGGACGTAAGACCTTGTTTCTCACTCTCTGCTCTTACAGTGCATGGCACTAAATGGGGACTTGAGAAAATAAACAGCTTAGATTAAGCAAGAGCAAACTTAGTGACCTTCATAAGATCCCTTTTGATAAAAGTTAACAGCATCAAGATATGGAGAGGAAAAGAAGGCAAGAGCTACAGACACTTATTTAAAACATGCACACCCTCCTCAGGCGTAAGCGGGAGGAACCGCTGAGAAGGTAGTAGAGCTAAATCACACCTTCTATAAGGGCTGCCTTTCCAGAATATGGAAATAAAACCTTTTACCTGGATCACGTATTATTTCTTTTACTGAAGCTTCTCCCAGAGAAAACTCTAACCCATTTCCATCATGCCTAAAATCCTTACTTAGATGGTAAAACATTTTAAAAACTCAAATAGAACAAAAATATTGGCTACTTCAAGTTCTTTATTAAAAATACAGGCTGCACACCACCCGAATTGTGGGAGCTGTCACTGAAATACAGGAAGTGAGGCAGCATCAGACTTTAAGAACACTTGGCACTTACTTACCCGCGGACCTGAAACTCACACCCACTAAGAAATTTCTTCAAAGCTGGGCGCTAGGCTGACTTTTCCTGTGGTCTTCTGTAGTTGTATATTCACCTTTGGGCCTTTCCCCAGAAGTTTATCATCTCAGTTGTGACAGTAGGAGGGGGCACCATAAAGTGGCATTGTATTGAGGAAAGAGGGAACTGTTTCTTTCAAAATGTGAAATGGGATGAAGCTAATGGAGGATTTGAAAAATGTTTGTAAGTCAAAGGTTTTGCTACAGTCTGAGAAGCTTTTCCCCTCTGCTCCTGCCAGAACTACCAAGCAATCTCCTGCAGCAGCTAAGGAGCTTCAGACTTCCCAGGAATTGACATCTCACAGCTGCTGGCCAGGCTGGGTAAAACAGTTACCACGGTCCTCTTTGCTCTATGGCTAGAACATGCTGCTTTGGAATTTGTTTGCCCCCTCAGAAGGAAAACAGGAGAAAAGGCAAAGAGATAAAAGCAAGGCCATTCACAGAGGATAGGAAAAGGTCAAGTTAAGTTAGTAGAAAACAAAAGCCACCGAAGACAACCAACTTCAGGGAGCACAGATTAACTGACGATGGCAGAAACATCCCAGCAGGTGGCAATTCTCTGAGATGCACATGCTGCTGTGTTTAAGTAAAGACACAAGTAAAGTTCATATAATTCACTAAAAACAAATTTGCACAAAGTAAACACGTGATCTAGAAGTTGAATTCAGGCAAAAGCCCCGCCTGATTCCATTGGCTAAGCTAAACTTAGCTGTACTAACCTATTTTGAAAGACACCCTTACCTACCACCCTCTGACACCTGAGCTAATGAAAATTTCTATTATTTTGAGCTGGGAAGAACTGAATGGAGCAAATGACCATCAATTAATAGGTCTGGCTTCTTGTGAGCAAATGAGCTTTAGAAGGTCAGGGCTTGACTAGGCATAGTTACCAGCAGCATCCTCTAGTGAGATAAAAGAAAAGAGAGACCCTTTAATTTAAGGTCCATGAAGGAGCACCATTCTTCATGTCAGAAAGCTCAAAGGCAGCTGCAGGACAGGAAAGGATAAAATGGTGCCCTTGAGTACTTTGTCAATGAGGAAATGGAGATGTGGCAGAGCAGTGGGGGAGGTCATTACCAGTGAAGGTAGGAAAACCCCAGGCTTATTGTGGGATCTGCCACTAACAAACTTTCTGAGCCAAAAAAAAATTATTCTTATGACTTCTAATAGAGCATTTTAAAATCCAGAGTGTCAAACCAGCTGAGTTAACTTAGTCAAGCCAGTCAATCTCCCTCTTGGAGACTAATCTCCTCATCAGCAAAGTGAGGGTGCCCAGGCAAAGGTCCCCAAGATGCCCTCACAGACTAATATTTCGAGTTGATGGGCATGAGGCCAGTCATAGGTAGCCCACTGGGGGATGGAGGGCCACCAAGAAAGAAGGGCAGTGTCTGGAGGACAGGATTTCCTTCCACAGGACCCAAAAGCCACAGGGAATCTGCAGGGATCCGGAAGAAGGCCCCTGCTGGGTGACCCCAGAACAAAGCCACCAAGTCACTTACCACCTCAATAGGAAGCTGCTTCCCTGAGCTGGGGAGGAGTCCATCAAGACAACTTGGGCCCTGTCCTCCGGCCCTCCCTGCAGAAGGGTGGGACCAAGGGGAGCATGCTCCACCAAGTATTCATGGAAGCTATGCCAACATCCAGAAATTAGAAAAGGCTGAATAGGAGAGAGTTTCCTCCACTACCTCTAGACATCAGATTATACCTTCAACACCCACAGTGAGCCCAGCAGCAACCAACATTCTTGGGACCAAACACAGCAGGAGACAGTGACTCAGAATAAAAGAATAATATAAACATAAAATGCTAAGGGAATAGCGAAGTATCTTAGATCCAGTTGGAAACAAGCTACTGAAGCAAAAAACTCCACTGCCCAAATGGTTATACAATTTGCAGCCTCCAGAGAAAAAACTGATTACACTCTTCTCAGTCAGTTGCTATGATTAACATGTCTGCATAGCACGTCAGAAGGGTGGAAGGGAGCAAGAGCCCACACACACAGTCTCACACATGCACCCTCTGCAGATGTTAAAAAAATCTCCATGGATTAGATACTCATATTAGTCAGAATTTGAGAAATGGAAGAAATGAAGGACCCTTCTAACCCTTCACCAACTTAATCAACATACAAAATTTAACATCCCTCCTTTCTTTGCACAAGGAAAATGAGAACATAATCCCCAGTTACATAATTATCAGTTATTAAAGCTAAAGAAATAGACATTAAATATTTCTGAAAGTTGCTGAATAAAATGTCAACTATTAGATCTCATTTGCAAAGCAATCCACTAAAATTTAAAATATGTATGCCCTTCATCCAGCAATTCTACTCCTAGGAATCTATCCCACAGAGATGAAAGTATCAACTTATAAGGACATATGGACAGGATGTCTGGTGAATAATTGTTCATGATTGCCAAAAACTGAAACAAAGTGAATGGCCATCAATAGGGAATGAGCTTGACCCATACCTATTCATTAATTAGAGTGAATTTGAGCTATGTCTGATGGCTTATAGGAGTTTATACAAAGTATCACTGAGTTGGAAAAGATAAAGAAGTCCACATAATATGATCCTTCTACTAAAGCTTGTATATGTATATATGAATACAGAAAAACATGAAAATGTTTGCACTAAGTCCATGGTTCTCAAACTTTAGCACACAGCAGAATTGCTTGAAAGTTTTATTAAAACACAGATTGCTGGGCCCCATCCACAGAGTGTCTGATTCAGTAGGTCCAGCATGAGGTCTGAGCATTGGCATTTCTGGCAAGTTCCTAGGGATGCTGATGCTGCTAAGAACCCCTGCAGGAGGTGACTCTAAGGGTTAGCTCAGAGTACAGGAACGGGAAGTATAAAACGGGGAAGTATAAAACAGCATTCCCATATAATTCCTTATGAAATATCATGAGTGTGTGTGTGTGTGTGTGTGTATACATTTGCCAAACAAATTTTAGTGTTTACCAAAATACTAATAAAGTTCTCTAAAAAGGAGAATCTCACTGGGCACAGTGGCTCATGCCAATAATCCCAGCACTTTAGGAGTCCAAGGTGGGTGGATCTCTTGAGCCCAGAAGTTTGAGACCAGCCTGGGCAACATGGCAAGACACCATCTCTACAAAAAATACAAAAATTAGCCAGGTGTGGTGGCTCATGCCTCTAGTCCCAGCTACTCTGGGGGCTGAGGCAGAAGGATTGCTTGAACCTGGGAGGTGAGGGCTGCAGTGAGCCAAGATCGCACTACACTCCCCAGCCTGGGTGACACAGCAAGAATTTGTCTCAAAAAAAAAAAAAAAAAGGTAGAACTTCAAATGATCTTCACTTTCTTTTTAATAATTTTACTTACTATTATATTCTTTATAATAAGCAAGTGTTATTTAATTATTTTAAATAAAGCCATTTTAATTGAGGAAAAATGGAAAAATCTTCGGAACCAACAATTTCTCAAGCAAGACTTTTCTGTTTTATTCACAGCACTAAACTGATATTTCAGAAAGACTACCATTAATTATACTTTACAAACAGCTTTTGTTTTTGTTGAGATAGGGTATTGCTCTCTCACCCAGGCTGGAGGGCAGTGGTGTGATTACAGCTCACTGCAGCCTTGAACTCCTTGGCTCAAGTGATCCTCCCACCTCAGCCTCCCAAGTAGCTGCGACTATAGGCTTGAGCCACAACACATGGCTTTATTTTTTATTTTTGTAAAGACAAGAGTCTTACAATGTTGAGCAGGCTGATCTCGGGAGGACAAAGCAGCCTCTCAAAGTGCTGACATTACAGGTGTATGCCACCACACACAGCCAATTATACTTTATACAAAAATAAAATATAATTAATGTAAAAAAGGAGCTCTTGGATAAATACGTAGAATAGGTATTTGTTTTATAATTCTCCTTGATTTACAAAATTTAGAGAAAACTCAATATAAAAAGTAATCAAAAAGCATTCATTAGCAAAAACACAAATTGGCTTGTAAATGCAAAATCTCTTCCTCTCTCAAAGTTTAATTAAATGCCCAATAAGCAAAATCTCTCCTCTTAAGCTGTCCTTGCATCGTTTCCTATCTCTTTTTACACACAAACTAGGAAAAAGAAGACTAAGAGCAATAATCTAAAAATAAAATTATCTACTTTCTCATGGCAACGTGAAATTTAAAAATAAAATAATTTAAAAATAAAACCAAAATAATAATATCTTTATAATTTCCAGTACAGAACTTTTAAGCTCCCAAGTGGTGTTAACTGAAGAATTTTCAGCCAGAAAAATAAACACCTTTGGTTGGTTCCACTGATTCTAATTTACACTTTTCCAGGGTTTTGCACTTCTCATTAGCTTCACCACCACAATTCTTTCTAGCTTAAAATACACCTCCTAACACTATTGTACCATTCAGTCTAAAAACTAAGCCTAGACTTCAAATCAGACTGCAGGCCTCTGGTGTTTTGTTTTGTTTTTTTCTCCTTGGAATAAACAGACTAGCCTTCCAGTGCTGCTCCTTCAGTTTTCTTTCAAGCACGAATGCAGGAAGCTGCTTAGAGACTAAAAATTGGATTTGCAATGCTCATATATATCCGTAAGTTCCGCAAAGTGATATTATAAAGCTCTTGGCTGCCAGTCTTGCCAATTTCTGCTTCTTCTCTGATCTTAGTACAGTGTTTCTCTTTTTCTGCAACTGCAACTCAGGGAACTGCCATGGATTCTTTTAAAAATTAGACTAAAGCTGACCATGGTGGCATGTGCCTGTAGTCCCAGCTACTGGGGAGGCTAAGGCAGGAGGCTTGCTAGGGCCCAGGTGGTCGAGGGTGCAGTGAGCTAAGATCATGCAAGTGCACTCAAGCCTGGGCAACAGTGAGGCCCCATCTCAAAATAAATTTAAAAAAATAAATAAAAAATTTAACTGAATCTGTGGCTGAGTTCAGGAATATTACTATTCTCCAAGAAGGTAGAGAGAGTCTCCTTCCTAAAAATGAGCAAACAGAAATGAGCCAAAAAAAATTCTACAGCACAAGAGACAGAGCCAAAGACTGCACCTCCTTCTGAAACAGATTCCTGAAAGGTACAGAAAAAAAAAAATTTAATTCTTGCTTTGTGCTCATAATAAAATGTAAAAGATTATCTCTATAAAACTATGTGGGCATAAAAAGGCCAAGATTTGACAATGCTACAAAAAACTAAAAGTGATAGAATCTAAAATTGTGCTGGCAAGCAAGGAAAAAAACAACTTGATGCTACTGAAAACTTAAGTGGAAAACAATGATAAAAACATTCTTGGCCGGGCATGGTGGCTCACGCCTGTAATCCCAGCACTTTGGGAGGCCGAGGTGGGTGGATCACGAGGTCAAGAGATTGAGGCCATCCTGGCCAACATGGTGAAACCCCATCTCTACTTAAAATACAAAAAAATTAGCCGGGCGTGGTGGCATGCACCTGTAGTCCCAGCTACTCAGGAGGCCGAGGCAGGAGAATCACTTGAACCCAGAGGCTGAGGGTGCAGTGAGCCGAGATTGTGCTACTGTGCTCCAGCCTGGAGACAGAGCGAGACTCCATCTCAAAAAAAATCCTTCCAGAATGCAACCCTCCTCTCTCCTCAAAAAGAAAAAAACGATCCAATCTTTGGATATTAGTTGTTCTGTCTAGAAGGGGAAAACAATAGTGGAAGAAACAATCTTTAAAAAGAAAAATCAAAAGTGTTCTTTATCAACCAAACAAAATGCATGGGGAATTTAAGATAATATTTACATCCGTAGATTTTCTATAGGTATAAAGATGTCTATCATCTTCAGGAAAGATTCTCTAAAGTGACCCGACAAATAGAGACAAAGAAGCATTTTAGCCATAAAAATGTTATGAGAATTCCATCAAAACAGGTTATAAGCAAAGGAATAAAAAATCACCTATAAGACCCATCTGAATGAGGTGCCCTTTTTTGAGAGGTGGGTAGAAATTGGGGAATAATTTCAATCAATTTTTTTCCTTCCTGATTATTGTTCACTGATGTAATCTAATTGTCCTTGAGGTAAATCTTATTAATTTATATATTTTTAAAAGTCTGTTGTAATTAGATTTTTCTAGGGCATTAACATACAATTATGCATAGTGTTATTTTATAATTTTAATATAGCCTCCCAATATGTAATGGACTCTTCACAAATTCCAGTGGAGAGGGTATCTTTATTACACACTTGCCAGAGTTATTTTAATTTGTTTTTCCAAAAGAAATAGTCAAAATAACTAAGTAGGATTACTAGAAGTACATACATAAAGTCACCAAAATTAAGAGATCGAATAAATCACTATCAAATGAGAAAACACTGTATCATCTAAATAAATGTCAAAAGGACCCTTGATAAAATTCAACAGAGATATAGATAAAACTCTGGAAAAATCTGTATCAAAATGCCAACAGAGCTAACCATTCATCACGGGATTAAACATGAGGTTTTAATTTCTTCTTTTTGCTGGGTCTCTTTCTAATGTTTTACAATAAATATATATAAATAAGAAAAAATATTAAGGGTTTATGAACCAAAATATAGTAAACTAAGAGAAACTAGAAGTGAATATTTATCAAACCTCTGAAGATAGAAGGGCAGAGAGCAGTTTCTTCCCCAAAATACAGAAACAAATTGTAGGACAGTTTTGAGTCTGCTCTATCTGCACGACATTACTCATTTGGTAGATTTTGGCTTAAGACTTGTTTTCATTATGACATATCTCTAATGACCTCTTGCTGGATGAGGCCAAGTGGCTAGATTGGCTTAATTCATTTTGCAATAATATTGACCAGAAATGTTAAATTAAATTTAAAAATGTTATATACTCTATCATATGTAGTAAGAGTCAGTTATGTTAAATATATTTCATATATTTTATCTAAGATATCATTATTTATAATATACATTTAATATTCTACTAGAAAAAATGCCAATTAGGATGTAATTTTTAATTACCTAGAATTTTATATTTATTAAAAGACCTTTTCTAAATTAATCTATACATAGATTTTATCATGTAACATGCTGTTATTTCCAAGTCTTTCTAGTTACATAGTAACTTTGCCTTATAATGCTAGATTATGGTGAAGTCATTTTGAAAGCAATTAATTTATATAGTACCAGCAAGGTATATAAATAAACTGAAATGACAACAATATGAACCCCTGTGACCAAGGTCACACATGTGTAGGTAATGACATCTGCCAGGAAGCATAGCAAATGTAAGAGCATCTCAATTTTAGAGATGTTAAAATGAGAAAAAAAATTATACCTTAAAATTGATAAAATATATTACTATTTTAATATAATAACATTATCCATGGGGGTGAGATTATGACTTATTTTCTTAACACTTTCCCATACTTTTCATTTTACTCTAATCAGCATTTTTTTTAATAACTAGAAAAACTTGGTTTTGGCTGGGCGTGGTGGCTCACGCCTGTAATCCCAGCACTTTGGGAGGCCAAGGCAGGCAGATCACAAGGTCATGAGATCGAGACCATCCTGGCTAACACGGTGAAACCCCGTCTCTACTAAAAACATACAAAAAAAAAATTAGCCGGGCGTGGTGGCGGGTGTCTGTAGTCCCAGCTACTCGGGAGGCTGAGGCAGGAGAATGGTGTGAACCCGGGAGGCGGAGCTTGCAGTGAGCTGAGACCGTGCCACTGCACTCCACCCTGGGTGACAGAGCCAGACTCTGTCTCAAAAAAAAAAAAAAAAGAAAAAGAGAAAAGAAAAACTTGTTTTTGTTTTTATTTGGTTCATTTAAATCTCTTCTCTCCTTGGGCAATGTGTATTGGTTTTTCCCCAAATCTGGTCACAATCTAGTAAGTCTATGGTCAAAATAGCTACATGAGGAGGTCGGTCAGCTACAAGGCTTCTGTCACAATTATGTTTGTGGATTTGTCTGTTTTGAGGTAGGGGAGGAGGGTGGAATGAGTAAGGAATAGGAAGGCACACACAGAAAAAACAACAGTAAGATTTGGGAGTACTTTACAATTTAGCCTCAGACCAGCCTTTTTTTTTATCTTTAATCATGTCTGGGCCAAACCCAACTGTCTACAGGCACATTTTATGGCCTGAAAATCACAACCTAGAGAGAGTACTAGAGATCACTGGGCAACTCAAGGGGCAGCTTTTCTACTATTCTGGAATCAATTTGGTTTATGACTCTGTCTTCCTCCAGAGAAGTATGTGTCATGTGTAGAAGGGAGTGAGGGTGAGTGAGTAGGCACTTGGCTGGGTAGTGAAGTGTGGGAAGTGGATGAATCTATTCTCATCAATTGAGGATTCTGATTAAATTTGTTCCAATTCCGGCCGGGTGTGGTGGCTCATGCCTGTAATCCCAGCACTTTGGGAGGCTGAGGCATTCGGATCACGAGGTCAGGAGATTGAGACCGTCTTGGCCAACATGGTGAAACCCCATCTCTACTAAAATACAAAAAATTAGCTGGGCGTGGTGGCACATGCCTGTAATCCCAGCTACTTGGGAGGCTGAGGCAGGGGAATCGCTTGAACCTGGGAGGCGGAGGTTGCAGTGAGCTTAGATCACGTCACTGCACTCTGGCCTGGTGGCAGAGCAAGACTCCATCCCAAAAAAAATAAATAAATAAAAAATAAAAAAATAAAATTTGTTTCAATTCCTTGAAATTTTGCTCTAAACTCCAGTCTCCTCACATACCCAGGCCCACCTGCCCAGGCCCTGCCCCACACCAACACAGTTCCTTTCCAAGAAAGGAAGTTTTGTCTGAAATCAGAAGGAAGGAGGAAAGATGAGGCCATCTGCCATTTTCTGTATGAGGAAATCATCTGTTCACTTCCCTGTTACCCCCAGGAGTTGTTCTCAGAATGGCATCCTCCTGGGCCTAGACGGCACATCTAACTACAAATCTCCTTGGGCATTCCTGTCCCCCAGCGCCAACTCCCACTTCTGTTTATGTCCGAGCACTTTTTGTTTGAATTCTTATTTCATACTTTTAGCTGACACAATTATCATGAAACCTTCACCTCAAAAAGACACACATAGAAAAGTTCTTGACTATTATCAGGATATTATCATAAAATAATATGTTCACACACCACTCATATGAGTGAACTGAGTGTTTGAATCCAGAAATTACACAGTTAAAAAAAATACTGAGGGAAATATAAAATCCAGACTTTAAAACAGGAGCCAACCAGTTTTAAAAGGCTCCATGCAAATACTTGAACTAGACAGTAACGCTCAGTGTGTTGTTTTTAAAAAGCCTTAACTCAATAGCAAGAAAAACATTTCTCCCCACTTCAGTCACACGGTTTGGAGTTAAGAAAGGGCCCCTTGGACCTGAAGCCCAGTGCTTAGCAACTTACGTAAAGAGGTGCTTCGCTGCAGCTCAACTCCATGGCTTTCGCATCTGCAATGAAAATAATAAACAAGAGCAGTTATTGCAGGACGCCCCATGGAACTGACCAGCAGAGCTCTCCAGTTATCAACATTGTGGAGGGAGGAGCAAACTCATTAGATGGGAAAACTGCAGAGACAAAATATAAAAGAATAGAGGACTAAGATGCTATCTAAATATCCTCCCCTAGAACACAATATGATGGCCCCTCAAAAAATTACACGTAGAATTACCATATGACTTAGCAATTCTACTTCCAGGTATATACCCCAAGAATTGAAAGCAGGGACTCAAACAGAAATTTTTATACCTATGTTCATAGCAGCAATTATTCACAATAGCCAAAAGATAGAAAAACCCAAATGTCCATTGACGGATGGATGGATAATCACAATGTGGTATACACATGCAATGGAATATTATTCAGCCTTGAAAAGAAACAAAATGCTAGTACATGTTATAACACGAATGAGCCTTAAAGACACTATGCTAAGAAAAATAAGCCAATCACAAAAGGACAAATACTGTATGATTCTACTTATATGAGGTACCTTAGATAGTCAAACTCACAGAAAAAAGTAGAATAGAGATTACCAGAAGCTGGACGTTGGGGAGAATGGAGAGTTATTATTTAATGGCTATAGAGTTTCAGTTTGGGAAGACAAAGAAGTTCTGGAGTTGGCTGGTAGGGGTGACGGTTGCACAACAATGTGAATGCACTTAGTTCCACTGAGTTGTACCTGAAAAAATGGTTCAAATGGTAAACCTTCTATATATTATCAAAATAAAAAATCATAGTAATTATAGTACATGTAGTGTCTGCATGAAGCAAAATAAAAACAATTTGAACTTGAAAAAATATATATCCCACCACCTTATTTTATATGAGTTTCCACACACATGGAAACCCTATGACCCCAGACACTATCCCACAGACTGCTCCTAAAACAAAAATATTTCAGAAAGCCAAGAAAGGTCAACATAAGTATGTTGAAAGTTTCACCTGTGTTCATCGCTTGGCTCACAGGTGATTCCAAACTCAGAGTCCACTTTTGGCCAGGTGAGGCAGAACAGCACAGTGACAAGATAGTTCTATTGCCTCCCTTACACAGAGGGCCAGAGAGTTCAGCTGCATGATCGCATGGGTAGGATGCAGCCCACTGTCAAGCTAGCCAACCGCTCTGCCAGGCGTGTGCACCTGGATCTGCCTCTCGGTGTGCCTGCCCCTTTAAAAAATAGCACAGATGGATGAACAAAATGTGATATATACATGTTATTCAGCCTTAAAAGGGAATACAATTCCAACACGTGCTACAATTGGACGAGCCTTGACAACATTATCCTAAGTGAAATAACTCAGACAAAAAGGACAAATACTAATGATGCCAGTTATATGAGGTACCTAGAGTAATCAAACATGAGTTTGAGATGAGAAACAGAAAAAAAAATGATTGGTAGTTGCCAGGGGTGGGGCACAGAGGACTTTATTCTTTATTGGATATGGACTTTCAGTTTTGCATAGATGAAAGTGTTCTGGAGATGGACAATGGCAACAGTTTCACAGCAATGTGAATATATTTAACACTACTGGCCTATGTTAAAAATGGTTAAGATGGTAAATTTTATGTTGTCTATTTTGCCACAATTAAAAATTTAAAAGTAAACAACTAGCACTTAGAAACTTGTTTCCTACTTAGAAAAAACAAAAAACCCAGCATTACTCACTGAACACCAACTGTGGGCCAGGTATTACACAAAGATAACAAAGACATGCCTTCTGGTTCGACCAGAAAGTGGTCCAGCCCTCAAGGAGTTCCAAGCTGAATGAAAGATTAGGAGAAAGGGAGGAGCAGGCTGCATGATAATTCTAAATGGGGCAGACAGAGAGACTCACTTGTCCCTACGCCCTTGCCTCCCTCCCACTGCACACTTGAGGCCTGGGTTCTGCTCCTTAGGCCAAGCCTGGCTCTGCAACCTCCGCCTCCCAGGTTCAGGCGATTCTTGTGCCTTAGCCTCCCGAGTGGCTGGCATTACAGGCGTGTGCCACCATGCCCAGCCCCAGCCCTGCTGCAGTACTTTAGAGGCTTCTCTTAAGAATGAATTGTGGGGCTGGGCACAGTGGCTCACACTTGTAATCCCAGCACTTTGGGAGGCTGAGGCAGGTGGATCACCTCAGGTCAGGAGTTCAAGACCAGCCTGACCAACATGGTGAAACCCCATATCTACTAAAATACAAAAATTAGCTGGGCAGGGTGGCAGGCACCTGTAATCTCAGCTACTCTGGAGGCTGAGGCAGGAGAATCGCTTGAACCCAGGAGGCAGGGGTTGCAATGAGCTGAGATTGTGACATTGTACTCCAGCCTGGGCAATAAGAGTGAAACCCCATCTCAAAAAAAAAAAAAAAAAAAAAAAAAGAATGAATTGTGACATTTAGTACAGTAATCCCCAGAGGATACACTTGGCAAGAAAGAGAATATGAAAAGTTCTATTTTGAGGTATTTTTTATAAAATCATTTAAGTTCTACTAATACTTCATATACACAATGGTGATAGCACCCTCCTAGGTCCCAAGTCATGTTTCCTGAGACATCTTGAGAGATGACTGAGGGTCTTACAAGGCAGAGGGTTTGACAACAGGGCCCTTCTCAGCCCTCAATTTTTTTATTTAAAATAATTTTATTTTAAATATCATGCCCCTATGGCAGTTTATGTGGACCCACTTAAATGGGTTTATAGATTATAATAATCCATTTATTATTGTTATTATTTGAAATAGTATCACTCTGTCATCCAGGCTGGAATGCAGCGGCACAATCATAGTTCACTGTAACCTTGATATCCTGGGCTCAAGCAATCCTCCTGCTTCAGCCTCCCACATGGTTAAGATGACAGGTGTGCTAAGTTGTATTTTTTTATAGAGATAGGGTCTTGCTGTGTTGTTTAGGTGGGTCTCAAACCCCTGGCCTCAAGTGATCCTCCTGCCTTGGCCTCCCACAGTGCTGGGATTACAGAAAATAATCATCAATTTTTTTTTTTGAGACAGAGTCTTGCTCTGTTGCCCAGGCTAGAGCACAGTGGCATGATCTTGGCGCACTGCAAACTCTGCCTCCCAGGTTCAACCAATTCTTGTGCCTTAGCCTAGCGAATAGCTGGTATTACAGGCATGCACCACCATGCCCAGCTAATTTTTGTATTTTTTAGGAGAGACAAGGTTTCACTATGTTGGCCAGGATTGTCTCCAACTCCTAACCTCAAGTGATCCACCTGCCTCAGCCTCCCAAAGTTCTAAGGTTACAGGTGTGAGCCACCATGCCCAGCCTATAATCATCAATTTTTAATGAAACTAACTTTACAAGCCAGAGTCTGAGAAACTTCAAATTAAAGATAATACTAACAAGAATATGAAAGAACTGAGACTCCTATTCCAAATATAAATTGTTCACCAGCCACCCATAAAATAAAAATAATGGCCAACCCAGGAACTTTAACAAGTTGATCCTTCCAAAATTCTAAATTATCAAGAAGGCATTTAAAAAATTAATTTATATCCACTAGCATATACTATGATCCTCACCTTAAATATCTGCTACACTTCAAGATATTAGCTATTTGTCATCTATGTTTACAGTCATGCCTTATACAATTCCAGTCTTTCACAAAATTTGATTAACTTGATAAAATTAGAAGATCCTTATGTATTTTTGTACATAATCCCAGTATTTTGGGATTCCCACTTAATAGCCAAAAAAAAAATGCATTACTGTAGGAAATGTGGAAGCTAAAAAAAAAATAGCTTAAATAATACAGAGAAATAAAGCAGCAAACTAAAATGCATTCCTTGGCCAAGCTCGGCGGTTCATGCCTGTAATCCCAGCACTTTGAGAGGCCGAGGAAGGTGGATTGCTTGAGCCCCGGAGTTTGAGACCAGCCTGGGCAACATGACGAAACTCCATCTCTAAAGAAAAAAAAGATAAAATGCATTTCTTTGTGAGTAAAATTATTGATGACTGTTGAATATTTTAAGAAACCAGTCTATTAGAGCAAATTCGATTGTGCAAGAAGTTTGCTGTACACTTAGAAAAAAGTACAGATGTTTTTCACAACTCAACTTGAGGCATTTGCTAGATTTTATCTGATAATAAAATATACTCAAAAATTTTAATTTTTATTTTTTATTTCAATAGGTTTTTGGAGAAACAGGTGAGGTGGGTCTCGTTACATAGATAAGCTCTTTATGGTGATTTCTGAGATTTGGGTACACCTATCACCCGAGCAGTGTACACTGTACCCAATGTGTAGTCTTTTATCCGTCACTCCCCTCCCATCCAAAAGCCATCATTTGAAGTGAGAATACGGAGACATATTCTGAAGAGTGAATTACTTTTTTTTTGAGATGGAGTCTCACTCTGTTGCCCAGGCTGGAATACAGTGACTCAATCTCAGCTCACTGCAAGCTCTGCCTCCCAGGTTCAAGCAATTCTCCTACCTCAGCCTCCTGAGTAGCTGGGACTACAGATGCCTACCACCACGCCCAGCTAATTTTTATATTATTAGTAGAGATGGGGTTTCACCATGTTGACCAGGCTGGTCTTGAACTCCTGACCTCAGGTGATCCACCCACTTCGGCCTCCCAAAGTGCTGGGATTACAGGTGTGAGCCATGGTGCCCAGCTGTGAATTACCTTTTTAATAAAAAATAGTGTTCTATCGAAAACTGTTCAAGTACAACCACTGGTAAAGCAGCTGCTCTTATAAGAAGTTTTAAAAACACCACACACAAGATTCATTCACTTTGTCATTCATGAGCAAGGTACTGCAACAAAGAACTTGAAGCCAAAAGCACAAAATGTTCTATGGGACATTAATCAATCAACATGGTTAATTTTGTGGAAATAAGAACTCCAATGTGGTCAAATCTTTCCAATTTATGTAATGAGATAGGAAGTAACCATAAAAATCTATACTGCATTGAGACGTGCTGGTTATATTGTGGCAAAGTACTTTAAAAAGTTGTCAAACTTAAACATGTACTACATAATTTTCTCTTACAAAAACAGAAGTGTTATAAACCTACTGGTTTTTCAAACAATTAGCCTGTTCCTTCAAGAAAAAAGTAATACTTTTTCTTTTTTTTTTTTTTGACCTGCCATTTCAGAAAAAAGTGATATTTTAATAAGTGAAAGAGAAAATATTTCAAAAGAAACAGATTATAGATATAGATAGTACATGCCACAGTAAGAACTTTTTTTTTTTTTTTTTT